>NW_007248618.1:527845-597717 GCF_000164805.1 Carlito syrichta
AAACCTTTTTCATCCTAAGCTGATTGATTTATGCCAAGTTAAACAATTCTATAGAAGCTTAAGTATTTACTTTACAAATGAAAGTGGCGCATCCCAGAATGTTTGGAATGTGGCCCAGTCCAAAGTTCACAGTGGGCTACCTGCAAGTAACCCAACCGCATTCTTTCAACAAAATGGCTGTCTTCTAAAACTGTATTCTACAATTTACACCTTCAATAAATCCTAAGATCATGACCCAGAAGTCTGTGACCAATACTAAGGCTCTTAGATGTGACATGAGTTTGAATTATAAGTTGTGTGAAAGCCAAAACTGCAGTTTGTGGAAGAATGGGAGCAATGAGCTTCTAAAGTTAGCTTGTGTTCATCCTGATCTCATAGTTTCTATGTTTTGAGCTCACAGGAGCTTAATCTGGTTAGTGCTGAGTAGAAAGGGGGAGGAAATGGGGTCAATAGCTCCCGAACACATCCTAGTGGTCTCGGGGTCAACGGCCCTTCCTGATCCCTAACACTCAGTGGGCCTCCATGGCCGGCTCCCAATATCACTGCATGAGAGAAAGGGTCTTATTTATTGTGTTCACCTCCTCAGAGGTGAAGATATCCCCAGAGCTTGATCTATAGAAGGTTCTTGTTAATATTTAATGCATGACTGTGTGCAGACTTGGGAGGAAAATATGTCTCCATCTACCAAAGCTGGATCCTTAACAAGCAAGGATGTTGCACCATCATTTTTCCCCAACACCAAACAGGCCTGGCTCAATCTGGAAGTTTAAGATTCAAACAAATTGTTTGTTTGCTTATAATGCTTCCAATTGTACACTTGACAGAGACAAATTAGTAGTATGAATGGGGAGCCATTCTCCTTTCATTTGGAAGACTCCACATGGGTGAACAACTCAGGGACCGCCATGACTTTGATGAACTTTGAGCAAGGGGGATGCCAGCTCCTTGGGATATAAAACAGGAACATATAGTGCTTAGTTATATTCAGAAATATGGAAGTCTGAGAAGCACCACTAGTCTTTTCCAGGGGAAAGAAGGATATAAAAGAAAAAAACCATGAGTCTTCATTTCTTCTTCCCAGTGTAATAGAGCAAGTTAAAAATGGTAGGAGGGAGGGAGGGGAGGAAGAAGAGTAGATGAGATAGATAAGAGAGGTAGGTAAGCCTTTCCAAGGGCGGGTATTATGAAAGACTTTAGTGAAGTTTTAGGAAAAAGAACAGAGGATATTTTTCAAGGTAGGGGTGTGTGTGTGTGTGTGTGTGTGTGTGTGTGTGTGTGTGTGTGTATGTGTGTGTGCCAGACAGTAGAAAGAGGGAGACCTAGGGGGACTGCGAGACTGAGATAGAAAAAACCTGATATCGAAGACATACACTTAGAAAGACATAGATAGAAATGGGTGTAAGGAGGAAGTTAAGCTTTACTATGCATTGTTGTGAATGAAAACCACATTTGATATATGCAAAAAAAGTATACATATACACATCATATTTAAAGATTTAAACTGCATTCCTTTTTTTTTAGAGATATGGTCTCACTATGTTGCCAGGCTGATGTGCAGCAGCTATTTGCAGGTGTAATCCTAGCTCACTACAGCCTCAAATGCCTATACTCAAGTGATCCTCCCACCTCAGCCTCCCCAGTAGCTGGGACTACAAGTGCACACCACCATACCCAGCCTTATACTTTTTAAAATGAAAAACCATACTAAGATTAACATGAGGCAGTTCAACTTAATAATATAAAAACATTGATTGAAAATTAAAATCTCCATTATCATTTATCAGTTAATATGAAAAACACTTGACTTTTATCCATTCCTTTTTACTGATGAGGAAGCCTAGGCGTGGAGAGTTAGAGAATATTAAAATTGAGATATAATACCCACTACCATCATTTTTCAAGTTGTATCATTGTTGCAGAGTTCAGAATTGCTCTGAAATCCAGTCTTAATACTGTACAAATGTTCCAAATTGTGATTTGTTTTATAGCTTTGTACTTAATAAGTTATTGATTCATACTCTATATGTTTTTACACAATGACAACAGAATATATTATCATGCTCTTTTTTATAAATCTCATCCATAACATAAAGAATAAGTTTATGTTTTAATTTAATTTAAATTATTAATTTCAAATATTTTATTTTGAATTTGCTAAAATTATTAAAGACAAATCTGTATATTATGTAAAGTCCTAGTTGAGAGACTCAAAGGACTCAAAAGGACTATGCTTGCTATGAAAGAAACGTTTACTATACGAATTCCTACCTCACGTTCACTGTATTTTATAAATCCCTACCTCAAACCCTGTAAGACTAGGCATACATAAGGCGCCTGGTAGTAACTGTGACCGTAAAGTTACAAAATATTTGCAGTGTTTGTACTTAGAACTTTGTTAAGTTTTTGTTTGTCTCATAATAACCATGTTAAATGCAATAACCGGCTTCTTCTGCTTCTGCAACCACTGCTGGCAGTGTGTGAATGTTAAGCAATAACCCCCTCCCGGACATTCCTTTGCTTGAATTACGGTGGGCTCTGTGGCGCCAGCCACTTTTCTGGTGGGCTCTGTGTTGTTTCAAACCTGCTTGTATGTCCAAGCTGACTGTAAACTGTAGCTTATCTGACATTCCAGGAGGTTTAACTACCTCCCCTCCACCCGTTTGGCCGTTAGTAGTCAATAACGGGCAACTGAGCCGACGCCCGCGCAAATCAAAAGCAAACCAACCAATCTCAAGCTCTCCTGTCCCCTGACATCACTGTGGACCTAATTGAGAAATATTTTATTTTGAATTTGTGTCATGCCTTCTTCTAACTGGATAACGTCTCAAGGCTAGGAAAAGCCAGTCATGCCCAGTCCCTCCCTCATAACTGTGTATATAAATTACTTGCTCTACTAGGTCGGGGCTTTCATTCTCAAGCCACTGTGTCGGTTTCACTTTGTGAGCCCAGACTCAAGCCT
The DNA here is from genome assembly GCF_000164805.1 of Carlito syrichta. NCBI lineage: Eukaryota > Metazoa > Chordata > Mammalia > Primates > Tarsiidae > Carlito > Carlito syrichta. The sequence continues at coordinate 530,805 of NW_007248618.1, forward strand.
GAATAAAGACCCTCGTGTGTTTGCATCGGAGCTGGCTCTTTGGTGGTCTCTCGGATTTAGGACTTTGGTTTAGGACACTAGTAAGTACTTGGAAATTTTGAAAATGGTAAAAAAAAACAATTGTCATTATCTATTTCAAAGTTAATTAAAATTCTGCAAAGTTGTGTAAATTTAAAAACTATTTAGAGAAATTTATAAAATATCTGGATCACTATGTTATAAACACTCTTTTCAGATTCTTTGTTGAAGACATTCTGCCAATTTGGAAGATATACTTCATTCAAAGTAGCTAAGGGCTATACCTGGCTAAGAATAGGCACTGAATATTTGTTGAAAATGAACAATTGCTCATGTTTAAGTTGCATTTTTAAAATTACTGTTTAGAGATAAATATTGAGGAAACCACACTTTTACTTACAATGCTTCCCTTGTTTGTATTAACACTAAAATTCCAATTCTTGGTGTGGCCTACAGGCCCTGGGCAATGCAGCACCTACTGGAGTCTCTCTCCTCATGTAATAGCTCTTCCCCATTCTCTCGGATCCAACCGCTCTGACATTTTTTAGACCTGGACCAAGACAAGCTCTTTCCACAATCAGACCTTTGTGCCTGCTTTTCTTTATGCCTGGAGTATTTTCCCTGATATATTACTTATCACTGTCATAATTCAGCTTAGACAGCACTGAAAGGAAGCCTTCCTTAACTACCTCCCCTCTCCAACCAAATTAGGAACACCCTATGGTCATGTAGTATGTAATGACACGTAATTTTAAAATAATTGGAAGATTTTGTTGTTTGACATCTGTCTCCATTATGTGACTGTAATTCCACGAAGAGGGGGCCATGCCTGTTTGTCACTTCTGTACACAGTCAGAATAGTGGCTGAAATACAAAGTAAATGCTGAACAAATACTAAATAAATGAACAAGTGAATAAATGAATGTTGTCTCATTGCTAGAACAGAGTACTAAATGGATCATGAAAGCTACATGCTACTGGTCATTTGTGAGAGATACAAGTTCAGCTCAGATCTATCCCTTCCTGGACACATGACCTTGATAAGTCTCTTGACCTCATTTAACATCAGGTTCCTCCTTAGAAAACGTGAATAATAGCATCCACTGTCTTGTCCAACTCAAATTGTTACTAAGGATCAAGTGAGACGTCTGAGTGAATGACAGTGTAAAACATCAGTCACTGCTGAAATAATATGAGTGGATATGGTTACTATTAGACACAATTACATTTTCAACTTAAAACTAGTGACAGTCATTAGAGTCTCAAATGTGCTCATTATTTAATCCTGCTCTCAAAACAAGTAAATATGTGCATATGGCCTCTGAGATTCACATCCACAGAGTTCTTCCAACCCACATCCATCACTATCATGCTTAATGGTACCAGTGAGTCTCATAATCCACTTAGCCCTTTGATCTTTAGGTGTATTTTCCTAAATAGGCTAATTAAATATTTATTTAGTTCAGAAAAGGAAACAAAATTGATGGATCCCTTCTAATGGTTGGCCACTTCAGGAGAAAACTTTCATATGAAAACAAGGGATAGATACACAAACTGAAGGTTGTTGTTTAAAACAAAATCTTGACAATTTATTTCAGCCTTAAACAGTTGTATTCTAATATAACAAAGTAACATGGACAAAAGTAACTTTTAATAGAACTAGTCACTAAAATAAAGAAACTACGAATTCTTTTGCCTGTTAGCTGAGCAACAAAGGAGGTAAGACACCAATTCAATTAATCAATTTTTAAAACACATTAAGAGATAAATATCTGCTTAACTGTAAATGAGCTGCTAAGGTTTGGTGGTTACAGAGGGTGAGATGAAATGATGTGTCTGTCACAGCCCAAGGTTCATGAGTTTATGAACCAATAAATAATCAAGACAGACAAAAATATCTAACAGAAGTCTAATGTGATAAGACAGCAAGAGTAAAATGTGAGAGGTGGAATTGTGTCAAAGGAAGGCGCATGTCTATTAGAGAGACTAGAGAGGAGAACATATTAGAAGGCCTGAATGAGATGTATTCTGGATAAGAGATCGTGACTGCTTCCACAATGGCTCTCTGTCTCTACCTGTTGGCATTCATGCACTCGTGTAGTTCCCTCCCTTGAGTGGGTGCTGGACCTGGTAACTTGCTTCTGTTGAACAGAATATAATAAAAGTAATGAGATGTCACTTATGAGATTATGTTTTAAAATGCTGTGACTTTCACCTTTCTTTCCCTCTCGTCCTTCCTCTTTCCCCTGCCCCCTCAGTGGCTCCCTTGTATAAAGTCCATGGCAAGTTGTGGACTATCTAATGGAGAAGTCCCTGTTGCAAGAAACTGATGATTGCCTCTGGCCAACATCTGGCAAAGAACAGAAGTCCTCAGTCCAACAACCTGGGAGGACTGAATCTGGCCACATGAGAGACCTTGGAAGAGAATCCACTCCCATCAAACTGTAAGATGACTACAGCATCAGCCAACATCTTGAATCACACTGGAAGTAAGAGAAGTGGAGGAAGTAAAGCCAGGGTCACGTCATACAGAGAGCAAACCGGTGTTGAGATTCTTTGCCATATATTCAGTGAAAGTGTGAACTAGAAACAAAAATAAATACAGACTGCAAAGAAGGCTAGAAAATAAATCTCCCTGTGGTTTCAGCTCTGAGGGGAGAAAGAAAACGCTCCCTGTGGAGTCTGTCACAAGAATCTAGATCACAAACGGGTTCAAGCCTGAATTCACACTGTCTTGTGGTTCCGAATCTGCAAGATGAAAATTTAATTCAAAGTGGCTTCAGACTGGTAACAGTCCAAAGTGCCTGGTAGAAATAAAATAAATGCTGTCTGGAGAAACACCCCATCAAACTGGCCCATGAGCCTCTGAAACAAATATCACAAAATGCATGATAACAAAAAAAGTCATGCGAACTAGCAGAAATGTGGGTGGTATTTACAAACTTAAAAAGACTTCAGAAGTTTGCATTTTTAGTTACAGATTTTAAAATATATATCTTAATGTGGTTAAAACTTTTTAAAGAAATCAAAAACATGAGTAAAGAAGGGAAGACTGTGACAGACAGTCAACTCCACCACCACCCCACTCCTATGTTGTAGGTCCGGGAACTGTATCACTCAAAAATTCCAGGTGTGAGTTTGCCCAGGAAAGAAACTCATGAAAGCCAGAAGGGGAAGTGAAGAGGAGGTCTTTATATTCAGCAGGTTTGGGAATTGTACATGGCAGATCCAACAGACGCGATGGCTTACAGATGGCTTCTGAAGCCCCTGCTGTCAGACTGGATAAGACCTAGTCTTTAGAAATTCCCACACACTCTGGTTTAGTGCCCATACTCTGGACTGTCAGACTGAGATCTCTGCTTTCCTCCTGATGTCTATTCACCTAGCTCTTCCAGGTATAGTGTAAGCCCCTAATTAGTATTAAATCTTTATAATTGTAATATGTAGAGTGGCTTCTGTTTTCCTGATGAAACCCAAACTGATATAGAAAAAAAAAAATCTAGAAAGATATGAAAAAAATCACACTCTGATCTTCATAAAAGGAAAATATAACAATTATTTGAATAAGGAGGTTATAGTTGTTCCATTCCAAGTGCCATTTAAAGAAAAAGGCAATGAGAAGCCTCAACATCTTGATATAAGGAGTTTCCGTTTACTAGGAGAACAGATTGGGGTTGAGAGTGTTGAGAAGGTTAGACTTCTGTTAAGTTTGAGATGTCTCTCACAATGTACTGTATTTTTTACTCATTATCATTTTCAAACAATTTTATGTTTATATTCTCGAAAGTGATATGCCTTTAATTTTCTTTTCTTGTGTTATTCTTATATAACTTTACACGCAGACTATACTACTGTGGAAGCTGCCTGCCAAGATGGAGTCACTCACATCAGACCCAAAGTGGAGCCTGGAGATTATGAAGGAAGGGATCCAATGTTCACATGTCTGAGATAAGCACTACCATAAGGACCTTCTATGAACCCACAAGAAATTTCTGCATGCCCTGCAAACTTTGCATCTCCTGCACATTTGTCTATATCAGGACTTATCACAAAAAAACCTCAAGGCTGCAGCATTTCAGATAAACTAACCTCCTAAGAACACTTGGCCTACCAAGACTGTTTCCACCAACAGACTAGCACCAGCCCTTACACAGGCCTCTTCACCAACACTGTTTATTCAAAACAGCTCATGTGGACTTCTCCTTTTTGCCTGTAAAAGTCCCCATTTACCCCGACCATCCAGATGCACTATGATTTGTCATGGCATACATATCTCGGATTATAATCCCCTGCTTATTCTCAAATAAATGTGTTTCTTTGGAGATCCACTCATTCTATTGTCTTTTAGGTTGATGTTACTCTCATTAAATTAGTTGAGTGACGTGCCTCATTTTTTTTTTTTTTTTTTTTGGTCTCAAAGTGTCTGTAGAAGTAAAATTCAACATTCTCTCCATGTTTGCTAGAACTCACCTGCAAAATTATTTGAGCAATCTGGTCCTGGTTTTTGCATTTAGTTTTCCCTTTTTAATTTTTTTTCAGTAGCTTTAGGAGTACACATGGTTTTTGGTTCCATGGAGGCATTGTATAGTGACAAAGAAGTCTGGACTTTAAGTGTACTCATCACTCCCACTAGTGCACCTTGTACCCCATAAGTGATCTTTTATCCCATCCCTCCATTCTCACCCTCCCCTTTCTGAGTCTTCAGTGTCCATAGTACCATTCTCTAGGCCTTTGCAGATCTTAGCTTAGACCCTACTTATAACTTACAAGTGAGAAGATGCAGTGTTTGGTTTTTTGTTCCTGTGTTACTTCACTTAGAGTAACTCCACCCAAATTGCTGCAAAAGACGTTTTAATTTAAGGGATTAAACCTATTGTTCAAGATGAGGTGGTAAGACTATTCAGATTGTCTATTTCTCCTTCAGTCATTTTAGGTATGGTTCATATCTTTACTCATTTGTTCTTTCCATGAAATGTTTTCCATTAGCCTACTGAGTGGTCCTTCTGCTTCTGCTCTGGGGCACTTCAATCCTCTCAACTCACAAGCTAAGAGTTCATTTAAAACATCTAACAGACTATGCCACTTCTCTTGCTCCAAAACATCCCATAACTTCTCAGAATGTTTACAGGATCCTTACCGTGGCCAGAGAAGCCTTCCCTGTCAGGTGGATACCATGCTGTCTGCTCTGGTCTCCTCTTCCCCGGACTGATGCCGCCATATCACACTGGCCTCCTTGCTAATATAAAATCTCTGGTATGCTCCCACTTTAGAATGCTTGCCCTTCTGATTTCTTCTGCCTGGGTTTTCTCACCTGTAAACACAGGCTTGCTCTCACAAGTCCTTCAAATGTATTCTCAAACGTTCCATTCTCCTTGAAGCCTCCCTGACCACCCTTTTGAAAAGTACAGTCTTAAAATATTTGCCTAGACCAATGTCTTGAAGCATTTTCCCATGTTTAGTCTAGTAGTTTTACAGTTTCAGGTCTCACATTTAAGCTGATATTTATATAGAGAGATAGTCATCTAGTTCCATTCTTCTGCATATGGATATCCTTCCCTCAGCACCATTTATTAAAGAGGTTGTCCTTTCCCTAATGCATGCCCTTGTTTTCAAACATCAGGTCATAAATACATGGATTCATTTCTATGTTTTCTACACTGTTCCATTGATTGGTGTGTCTGTTTTTGTGTCAATACCATGCTGTTTTGGTTACTATAGCTTTTTGTTTGGAATTGCTTTGACTATGCAGTCTTTTGTAGTTCCATATAAAATTTAGAATTTTTTTCTGTTTCTGTGAAGAATTTCCTTAGTCTGATGATAGGGGTTGCATGGAATTTACAGATCACTTTGGATAGTATGGTCATTTTGACATTATTAATCCTTCAAACCGAAGAACATGGGCTATCTTTCCATTTGCTTGTGTTCTTTTCAATTTCTTTAATCAATGTTTTGTAGTTTTTTTTATCTCATTGATTAAATTTGTTTATAAATATTTTATTTTATGGGTAGCTATTGTAAGATTGTTTTCTTGATTTATTTTTCAGCTAGGTCAATATGGATGTGTAGAAATACTACTAATTTTTGCAGGCTGATGTTTTTATCCTGCAACTTTACTGAATTTGTTCAACAGTACTAAAAGGTTTTGGTGGAGTCTATGGCTAAGACTTCAAAAGCACAAGCAAGAAAAGGAAAAGTAGGATTATATCAAACTAAAAAATTTCACACAGCAAAGGCAACAACAGAGTATAGAAACAACCTACAGAATTGCAGAATAGGTGTTCATCTAAAATATACAAGAAACTCAAACAATAGCAAAAAACCAGCCGGGCTCGGTGGCTCAGCCTGTAATCCCGCGCCTTTGGGAGGCTGAGGTGAGTGGATTGCCTGAGCTGCGGGTTCGAGACCCACCTGGGCAGCGAGACCCCATCTCTACAATAAATTCAAAAAAAAATCAGCCGGACGTGGTAGCGCATGCCTGTATTTCCGGCTACTTGGAAGGCTGAGGCGAAAGGATCGCCGGAGCCCAGCAGGTCGAGGCTGCGGTGGCCGGGAGTGGCCACTGTACTCCAGTCTGGGCGACAGAGTGAGATTCCAACTCAAAAAAAAAAATAGCAAAAAACCAAAAGCTCCAATTAAAAAATGGATAAATGATTTGAGCAGACATTTCTCAAGACATACAAGTAGCCACACATATATGAAAAAAATGCTCAACATCATTAATCACTGTGGAAATGTAAATCAAAATTACAATGAGATATCATTTTACCTTATAGTGGTTATTATAAAAAAGACAAACAATAACAAATGCTGGCAAGGATGAAGATAAAAGGGTGCTCTTTTACACTCTTGGTGGGAATGTAAATTAGTACATCTATGATGAAATACAGTATGAAGTTTACTCAAAAAACTAAAACTAGAACTACTATATGATCCAGGAATCTCATTACTGGTCATTTATACAAAGGAAATGAAATCATTATATCAAAGAGATATCTGTTTATAGTGCTATTTATTGCAACACTACTCACAATAGCCAAGATACGGAATCAATCAAAGTGACTATCAACGGATAACTAGATAAAGAACGTGTGGCATATATACACCATGGAATATCATCTGGCTATAAAGAAGAATGAAATCCTGTCATTCACGGCAACGTGGATAAGCCTGGAGGACATAATGTTAAGTGCAATGCATCAGACACAGAAAAATAAATACCACATGGTCTCACTTACAAGTGGGAGCTAGAAAAGTTGAACTCATAGAATTAAAGAGTATAATTGTGGTCACCAGAGGCTGGGAAGAATATCAGAGAGGAAGGGATTGGGAGAAGTTGGTTAATTAATATAAAATTATTCATTAGGAAAGGAGGAATATGCTATGGTGTTCTAAAGTATTGTAAGGTGACTATAGTTAACAATAATTTATTGTATATTTTCAAATAGTAAGATGAGAAAATTTTGAATGTTCTCCAAAGAAATGATAAATATTTGAAGTGATGAATTTGTTAATTACCCTGATTTGACCATTACACATTGTATATATGCATTGAAATATCACTCTGTACTCCACAATATGTACAATTATTATGTGTCCAAATAAATAAATACCAAATATGGGAAAAAAATAAAAGTACAGTCTTCACTCCCAATCTCCAGCCTATTTGAGGAGTCTTCACTCTACTTACCATCCCTTGACAAACTGTAAATACACATTTATTTGTGTTTCATCTGTCTTCAAATTCTGGAATGAAAGTTCCGTAATGACAGCTATTTCTGTTATTTGATTCAACAATGTATTCCTGAAGTATCTGTTCCATAATATATATGATCAGCAAATACTTGTTGAATAAATAGTTCATTGGGGTTATCTCAGGAATTCAAGTCTGCTTTATTATATTAACTACTTAAAGGAGCCAAATGACCAGAATAAAGGCAGGAAAGCATTTGCTAAAGTGTAATATCTGTGCATCTTTTAAAAAATATATTATCAAACCAGGAGAACAGGAGGAGGTATACTACTTTTATGTACAAAACACTAACATTGTAGCACTATCAATATTTCTCAAAATTAAAAAAAAATTCCTATCAAAATCTAAGCAGAATCCTTAGAACTTAGCAAAAGGATTCCAAATGTATTTGAAAAACTCAAGGGCCAAATAGTCAAATAAATTCTAAAGAGAAAAAAGGCCGAGAAAACCTTAAAACATGCTATCATGATGTATGAGTAGAAAAATAAAGTCAAGGAATACAATTTTTTTAAATGCTGCTATAAAACTTTGAGAACTGGTTGAGATGTCATTACAAATCAGCAAGTAAATAGTGTAATAAATTATCCTGGGATAAACAATGTGGTAGGCAGAATAAGGGTCCTCAAAGATGCTCATGCCCTAAATTTGGAACCTGGCAGGTGCTACCCTGCATGGCAGTAAGGACCCATCAGGATCAAGAATGCAGATGTCAGGATGGGGAGGTTTTCTTGGATTATCCAGGTAGGCCCAATCTAATCACAGGCATTCTGAGAGGTGGAGAACCTTTCTGAGCTGGTCCAGAGACAGACGTGATGATGGAAGAATGATCAGAGAAATGTGACATTGCTGGCTTTGAAGGGAGAGGGTGGGAGTAGTGAAACAAGGCATATTGATATCGCCTAGAAGATGAAATAGGCAAGGAAATGGATTCTACCCTATAATCACCAGAAAGAAACAGAGACCTGTCAATGAGTTCATTTTAGTCCACTGAAATTCATGTCTGACTTCTGACTTGTAAGGACTGCACAGTGATAAATTTGTGTTTATTTTAAGCCACTTAGTTTGTCATAATTGCTACAGCAGCAATAGAACAAGTGGTTATTCATATGAGAAAAATTAAATTGGATTCTTATCTCACACCATAAACAGAAATCAATTCAAAGTGAATTCCAAGAAAATACTTTTAGATAAAATTAAAAGAAAATTTTTGTGATCCTTGGTAGGTCCTAAAACCAAGAAACACAAATATTAAACAGAAAAAAAAATGCACATATACTTACAATAAAATATAAAGTTTCTAGATTTGAATGGTATCATAAAGTAGCAAAACAGATCATTAACTTTAATACTTGCAATATACATAATGAATGAACAAATGAGTAAATAGATATTTATTCAGAATATATAATGTAAAGAATTTCCAAAAATCTGCAGGAAAAGGAAAATAGAAAATGAAATTGATGATCTGAAACCAGGTGAAGTGGAAACCAAAATAGGGCCCAAAGTTTACCTGTACAATAACCATTTATATACGTAACCCTGAATTGGACCATATATATTTCAAATGAAAATTAAGAAAGAAATAAGAGAAGAAAATGAAATTAACAAAATACATAAACAAAAAAGGCAAAAAATCCTAGTAAACTTATAAAAATAAGTTCACCTTTATAAATGAGCAGAGAAATGCAAATTAAAACCACTCAGAGGTACTGGAAAAACTGGCTGACGACATGCAAAAGATTAAAACAAGACCCCTATCTCTTACCATCCACAAAAATCAACTCCAAATGGATCAAAGACCTAAACATCAAACCTCAAACCGTAAGAACCTTAGAAAATGCAGGAGACATCCTATGGAAATTGGAACTGGCAACCAATTCCTCATCAAAACTCCAAGTGCCATGCCATAAGAGATAAGACAAGTGGGACCTCATCAAACTAACAAGCTTTTGCAAAGTCAAAGAAACCTTCAAGAGAGCGGTGAGACAGCCCACAGACCGGGAAAAAATATTTGCCAACTGTATATCTGACAAAAGTCTAACATCTTGGCTCTACAAGGAACTCAAACATGCCAAAAAGAAAAAAACAATCAAAGTGGGCAAAAGATATGAATAGGTACTTCTCAAAAGAAAACATACAAGCAGTCAACAGATACATGAAAAAATGCTCAGCCTCACTAGTCATTAAAGAAATGCAAATTAAAACCACACTGAGATACAACCTAACTCCAGTCAGGATGGCCATCATCAATAAATTTAAAAAAAAAACAGATGCTGAAGAGGATACAGAAAAAAGGGAACACTTCTACACTGTTGGTGGGAGTGTAAACTAGTATAGCCTCTGTGGAAAACAGTGTGGCAATTCCTAAAAGTTCTAAAAATTGACCTCCCTTATGACCCCGCAATCCTCCTACTGGGAATATACCCAGAGGAGCAAAAGCATGGAATCAACCATGCTGCCCAACAAAAGAGGACTGGATAAAAAAATTTTTTAAATGGTACATATACATGATGGAATGCTATGCAGTCATAAAGGACAGAATCATGAACTTCACAGCAACTTGGATGAAATTAGATGCTATACAACTGAGTGATCTATCGCAGAAACAAAGAACCTAGTATCACATGTTCTCACTCATTAGCAGACCTTGAACAACTCTTGTAATATACTATACAATAGTATAGTTCTTATCGTATTGTAATACTATAAGAAAGGAAGTGGCAGTAGTGGGAAACTACCAGGGGAGGTCGGGGTTGGGATTGGCAGTAGTGTGTACACCTTACCAACAAGGGTACCTGCATAATGAACATTTGTATACCTAACCCTTAATTGTACCCCACTTATTTAAAATAAATTTTAAAAAAAAAACCACTCAGGGATACATTTTTTATACTTGCCAGCCTGATAAAAGTTAAAGAATCTAAAAGTGATTATTAACAAAAATATGAAGTAGCAGGAACTCTTATTCATTGCTAGTGAAATTAATAAAGCTACTTTATAACATATTATATAATGAAATAAAGTTTTAAATATGTATATGTAAAAAATTATCCAATTTTCAGCAAAAGGAGTAAGTAAAAATAAATTTTGGTCTCTTATAACAATGTAACAATATACAGCCATTAAAATAAATCAACTATAATATAATGTAAATATCATCCAATCTGTCTAGTGTAGAAAAAAAGTAAACAGCTGAAGAATACATACAATATGGTTACATATATGTGAAGTCTCAAAACTTGCAAAATAAAAAAATGTATTATTCAGAAGTAGGTTCACATGTGATACTTATATAAGAAAATCATATGTGATAAAATCATAAGAAAGTCAAGGAAAAGATAAAGGGGTAGCAGTTATTCTATGTGGCAGAGGAGAGTTCAACTGGAAAGAAGTTAATATTGTTCTATTATTTTCAAATCAGTTGGTGGATACCAATATTTGTTTTAGTATCATTCTTTATACTAACATCTATATTATATAGTTTGGATGAATTGAATGTATATATTAAATATCACACAATAGGCTGGGTGCAGTGACTCACAACTATAATCTCAGCACCTTAGGAGGCCGAGGAGAGAAGATTGCCTGAACCCACAGGTTCGAGACCAGCCTGGGCAATTCTACAATAGATTAAAAAAAATTAGCCGAGCATGGTGGCACGTGCCTGTAGTTCCAGCTGCTTGGAAGACTGAGGAGGAAAGATCGCTTGAGCCCAGCAGGTTGAGGCTGAGGTGGCTGGAAGCACGCCACTGCTCTCCAACCTGGGTGACAGAGTGAGACTCGAACTCAAAAATAAGTAAATAAATAAATAAATAAACACCAAAAATACAAAATAAAAAGAGTGGAAAACTCTAAATAGCACACAATAAACAAATGGAGAAATTAGACCATAATCCAGTTGAGCAATGATATATTGTATAGTTATTTTCTAAATTTTAGATGTATGATACACAGTTTTGCTCTCATGTTCTGAATTATGTATAAATGCATATGTAAAAATATTTTAATATAAAATATCAATTACAGTACACCAAAATATTAGCTCCTATATTAGTGGGATAATGTTTTGAATTTTTGTTTAAAATACAAAAATTTTTTATATAGTAAAAAATGTTTTACATTAGACGTGTTGATTTTTGAACTCAGAGAAAAATACAAGCCAATGTTTTTATAGTATACTTACTAAAGAACAAGCATCTATACTAAGACATAAAATTCACTCACTTAGCTAAAAGAGAGAATATTGCCTCCTAAGAAAGCAAATTAGCTTCTAACATGTACAAAGTCTTAGAAAAAATTCAAATAACTGACTGATCTTAAACAGTGCAATTATTACAACTCTACAACAAAATATCCTCAGTTAGACAGATGTATGTGTTTCACCAGCCATAGCAATTAAAATTTAATGAAACTCTGCTGGTGGTGTTTTTAATCAGACAATTTCTGAGGATGTGCTAGCTTATTCATAGAAGAAAGCCAAGCCCTTGGAACAGCACCATAATAAGAAAGAAGAACACAGGCAAATGAGAGCTTTTGGGGGCTTTTGTTGGTAAGGAATTAACTAATAAAAATGTTCTTGAAAGAAATAGAGAAATTAATGTTCAGTTTATACTGCCAGAATGAAAGGCATCTTATCAAAAGACCCCAAGCTTCCAGAATCACTTTTTTGACATAGGCTTTACAATGCAGAAGAAAATGTCTTAGACAATAAATCACAAAGTTACACTTACCTAGTCTACTATTAACTAGACAGTGACAGTCAATCATTTCCACTAAAAGAAACAAGTGTCTGTTTATTCAGGTTCTATTTGGAATGTGGCCTTAGTGAACAAGTGGTGAGCAGATCACATCTCACATATACGTGTGGCTCAAGCATCACTCAGTTCATGAAGACAACTCATAGGGCCTTATCTGTATTTTCTTTTATTTAATTTATTTTTTAAAATTTTTTGTTTTAAAGATGTGGGGTACCATTCAGGACTAGGTATACAAATGTTCATTATGCAGGTACCCTTGTTGATAAGGTGGGCTTCCCTCCTTTAGCAAGTAGTAGTTCCAATATCTATATCAAAACGTGCTTAAGCCTGCAACAGTTCCCTTAATGATTAAAAAGGTGTCATGGCAGTACTTCAGTGAGTTCTGGACAGATTATTTTTCTTAATAAAAGGGATTCACATGGATCAGCCAAGAAAAAAATTTTAAAAGGAAAATCATCCTCAAAGTTATATTAGATGTAGGAAGATCATTTCTGAATCCTTCATACTTGTTTATGCAACTAAAAAACCCTAGTGCTGATTAGGTTGAAATATCCCCATTTGACCAGGATTTATGAATGCTCTACATGGCAGTCAGTGTGTACTTCTGAGTTTTCTTTTAAAACAGAGATACTATTCTGAAAGTTGTAAAAATACTGTAGGAGATAAGGCTAATCTGCTTTAATATAAACATGGCAACCGCACGCCAACAAAGAATTCCAAGAGGAATGGAGAGTAAAGAAGGATGGATCATAAATGAAATCAAAAATTTGCTGGACGTGGTGGCACACGCTTGGAGTTCCACCTAATCAGGAGGCTGAGATGGGAGGATCACTTGAGCCAAGGAGGTTGAGGCTGCAGTGAGCTGTGATCGTGTTACTGTACTTCAGCCTAGGTGACAGAGTGAGACTCCAAATCAAAAAAAAAAAAAAAATTTTTTTAATTATAGAGAGGAGTCAACATGATCTTCTGAGAAATGGTACCCTTCTCCTAGTGCCTCTATGCCACCACTAGCACTGCCACAAGCAGCCCTCACTTTCTGCTACTCCCAGGACAAAGTTCATTGACTTATGAGAAATATTGAGCCTGGAAGAGTAAGCATTATCACAGACAATTTCTTCTTCTACTCTGACATTAGAACAAGACTTGAGTGGAGGAAAGATTAGAAACCCTTTTGAATAAGTGTTGCTAATTATTGATGACTGTTCTAAACAATATTTGGATAATTTTTCCTTGTCCCTTGACATAAACTTGATAAACAACCGAGATTTGAGAAAGAGATTATTGGTTGATTAAAATTTACTCAGGTACTTAAAATTAGCTATTTATGAAAAAAAACAATTTGTAAATCATCGCACATTGTAAAAGCATGTGACGTAGATTTCATTTATTTTTGGCGAAGGGAGATTGAGGCAGTGAATCATTGAAGTCAAATACTAAACTAAGAGAAATAAAAAGGCATATTATTTTTCTTTGGGAAGCAGTATCATTAGTTAAAAAAGAGATTAGTTGATACTAGAGAACTACATTTAAAGTAATGACAATAAACAAATGAGTTACTTTGGTATTTTCTTTTTTTTCTCTCATCCTAGGAGCCACTTCATCTTTCTCCATCCAAACAAAATATTGTGCCTTTTCTCAATGCTTAATCTGCTTCTCCTCTCACTCCATGCTGTCTCTGTAGTTAATTTTATTTGTACTCATTGCTTAAGTTACTAGGCAGTATACACACATGCACACACACACACACACACAGAGAGAGAGAGAGAGAGAGAGAGAGAGAGAGAGAGAGAGAGAGAGAGAGAATATAGGGAAGAGATGGAGATTCCTTCAGGCTCCTTTGAGAAGAGGGAGTTGACAGGACAACCATGGTTGCTTCACTGGGTCTGCTTGCACCCAAGGGCTTTTGCATTGCTCATTCTCACCCTGAATGTCCTCCCTGTCTTCAGAACTTCACAAGTCACGCCCTCTATGAGACCTTCTCTGACCTGTTGAACATTGCAGTCCATTATAAGCTGCAAGAGGACAGGGACTTCTGTCTGTTTTATTCCCTGCTGTATATCTCCAGGGGCTAGAGCAATAATTGAGAAATATCCGGTACTTGAAGAATATTTGTTAAGTAAAGTAATAAATTCAATCAAATCACATCACCTGTTTAAAGCATGTCATTGACCTCACATTGCACTTAGAATAGAGAACAATTATTTTCACATGATGCAGGGCCCTGCAGAATGCAGACCTTCTTCCTCTCCAGTGTCTTTTTAAGTCCTCTCCTGTCACTTCCATATCTTAGCCACATTGGGCTTTTCTTCAGTTCTTTATATATACTTTGTTGCATTGCACCTCAGGACCTCTGTGCTTGTTCCTCCCTGCCTGGAAAAGAAGTCCCTCCACTTTTTCCACGTACCCCTTGCTTGATTTTCCAGCTCACCAGAAGATCCACTCCCTTTAGCAACCTCTCTCTGGCCACCAGCCCATCCACCACATGCTCACATATCAATATGTTTTCTCTACAGCATGTAGCACAATTATACTTTCACATTTTAACAAGTTGTATTTCCCAGTTTGGACTGTAAACCTCATGAAAGCAGGAATTCTGTTCTTGCTCATCAATGATTTGTCCAATGTCTAGTGCAGTACCTAGCACTTCGATGGAGTCAACACAGGTCTGTGGAATGAAAGGGAGGAAGGAAGGAATGAATTGATGTGTCTTTAAATCGAGGTGACAAAGATCATTACAATAAGTTGGCCAAGTTGTTGTGGCCTATCACATTTGCTCTCAATTAAGGGGAACAATCATGTAAAGGAAGCCTACAAAGCAAGGAGAATGTTTTAAAAAAAGAAAACTAAGGAAAATATGACATGTGAAGGATTGTTTCAAAGGCAGGTAAAATTAGTGGAACATTTTTATTAAAAGCTTTCTCTGCAGCCACTAAATCAACTTGACTAATAAAATTACTACTTGATTTAGCATTCATGAAATTACATTGCATATTGAACAAATACCCATTAATCAAATACTAAAATAATTCCTGAGTTAAATGGCATAATGTTAGTTTATGTCAGAGCTGACCTTGAAAAATCTTTCAAGCATGGCTCACTGTGATTGAAAGTTACATGTGAACATTTTCTTCCTGAGGATCTAACAGCAATGCCTCATTGTGTTTTTTTGAAATAAGATGTATCTGAGCAGCAGCACAGTTATTCTTAAATCTATTTTCTTTAGCAAGAGATCTGAAACCCTAACATACATGACAAGACCCAATGTGAACAGATTAATCCCTTGGAAGTCTTTATTCTGTTATACAAAATAAAAAGGAGAGCAATTAAAACCAAACAGTTTCTTGGCCATACACACTAGAAAAATTTCTTATTCACACCATCTGAGTACTGTATTTTTTTCCCAAGACTTAGACTAAACAATTAATTAAGAAGGATTAAAAAAAGACCACCAATAAACTATGCACATATTATAAAATCTGTGTATCCATATGCAAATATACATTGCTGATAGTATATTAGCTAGACCCATTTATAGTTTTTGTTTCTCTAGATCAGTTTTCTATTTAACCTGATTAGTATACATTTTAAATGGTTAACCAAAATCTGCACAAAATTTAAAACATGATCTACATAACTCTTAGATTTTAAAAAACACCCAAAACTCGACTACATAGAAATTAAGAGATGCTCCAAATTTCTAATGTGACAAAAATTCATACAAGTTTTAAAATAATTTAACAAAAAAAACTAGTCATTGAAGAAGTTATAAAAATTAATAAATATATTACAAAGATGTACTTTTCTTTTTAAAAAGTGCATAAACTAATATACTAGAAAAAAGGGAACGAGTAGAATTGATAAATTTATAAGAATAAGAGTTCCTTTGAAAGAACAATGAAATAAAACACGTCTGTCAAACATATAAGACAAATAAATGAATAACAAAAAGTTGCTACATACATAAATGGACATTTTTCAAAATGAGAAAAACTCAATTTAAAGTTTTATAATAATAAAACTTAAATGTTTATACATTTTTAAAAGTTAGAAGAGGCTGGGCATGATGGCTCACACCTGTAATTCCCACACTTTAGGCAGTCAGGGAACGAAGATTCCTTGAGCCCAAAAGCTTGAGACCAATGTGGGCAACATAGTGACACCTTGTCTCTATAAAAAGTAAAAAAAAATAGCCTGGCTTGGTAGCACACCCCTGTAACCTCAGCTACTTGGGTGGCTAAAGCAAGAGGATTGCCTAAGCACAGGAGGTTGAGGCTACAGTGAGCCATGATCATGCCACTGCACTGCAGCCTAGGCAACAAAATGAGACCCCAAACTCAAAAAAACAAAAACAAAAAAAACTAGAGGAAAAAGAATTTTGAAAGTTTACAATACAAAAAGATAGTAAATGTTCAAGATGGTAGATATGCTGATAGCCCTGAGTTGATCAAAATACCACTTGTAACAAAATACCACTTTGTATCCCATGTACATGTACAATAGTTACATGTCAACTAAAATGTTTTTAAAGGTTCATACATTGAAAATTTTTAGATAAACATACCAAACTTAATTAGGAAGAAATGAAAACTGAAATAGATAAGATATACTAGAAGTGATAAAAAAATTCTGTCAAAAAATTGCCAGCAATTGTTCTTTGATACAGAGTTGTTTTACATTATTATACTTTCAATGAAGATATAACTGCTATATTGTTTAACTATTTCAGAGAGCAGAAGAATATGAAACATCTCCCTAATCATTACATATAACTAAAATTACCTTAATACTAAGTATGGCAAAAGATCCAAAAACAAAATTATAAGACCAATCCTAGTTTTGAGTACATATTTTAAAAATATGAGTAGAATAAAAATTAAAACATAGAATATTATAAAATCAAAACCAGCTTTATATAACTTGAGTCAAATGCCCAACTATGTACTATTCTGAAAATTTTTTAATCATTTGTTATTAGAGAATTGGTTAAAATAACTTATTACTTCAAGCATTTAAAGGACACAATTATATATTCTCTCTATTATGTGGCAAAAGCACATTTGGATTAATTTTCTAATTCTTACTCTGTGTTAACAGTTAAAAACATACTAAAGAAGGTAATATAATTTCTGCATTAATAGAATTTATAGTCTATTGGAACATTCTTGTAATTATAGACAAATCAATAAGGAAAAAAATGAAATAAAATTTATATTATAAAATGAAAGAGAGAAGATGATCTGTGCACAAAACAGTCTATCCAATAATATAATCAATTCAACTAAAAACTTATTAGAACTAAGAAAATTCAAGAAGGTGGTACATTAAAAAACGCATATTTAAGAAGAAAACATTATTCTCTATATATGAATACATGTATTGAGAAATGAGTTGGCTATTCTAATTTTACTGAGAAATATAAAAATAAGAAATGTGTCATATTTCTGGGGAATCCAAATTTTCACACATTTTAACTATATGCTTATCAAATTCCCAAAAAGAGCTTTTAGAGTCTTTGTTCATCAATTCTTAACTTTATGTGTTACTATAGAGGTATAGTAACAATAGAAAATAGGAAAAACCAAGCTTTAAGGCAAAGTTAATTGAAGGAACACTTTCCCATTTCATATGAAAAAGATTATGAGATTTAATGGTTTGTTGATTATTTGAATGTGTCATGAATGATTCTAAGTATTTTATATAAAATATCTCACTTAATCCTCTCAATAATCCTATAAGAAAGGTATTATTATCTTCAAAGTATTGTCTTCATTTTAGTAATGAGTAAACTGAGGTTTAGAAAGGCATTTCCTCAAAGTCATGAATATAGCATGAAGCAGCATTGATACATGAACATGGGTCTATAAGTCTTCAAATGCTGAACTCTTAACACCAAAAACAAATTACATATTCCATCACAAGAACAGAAAGATCATTGGAATTGCATAGAAAGAGTAGCAATAGACCAATTAGACAAATTATGTTAGCATAACATACAGGTGGCATTTTAAACTAGTCGAAAGAAATGAATTATTCAATAAAAGGTGTTGAAACAACAGGCTAACCATTTGGAAAAAAGAATAATATTGATTCCCACCTTGTGACATAAACCAAAATAAACTCCAGATGGATTACAGATTTATGTTCAAATATTGAAACCAAATTTATTCCACCTGTCAAGTTAACCCAGAAAATAGAAGCCTGGTGGTTTTCACGAAGTTAGGTATATTTCAGGAACAAATATGAGGCACTTTAAGGTATAAATTCAGACTTCTGCTTTCAACTTCAAACTTACAGAAATTTATTTTTTTTAATATTATTAGACCCTTTATATTATGAACAGACAGTGGGAACCCCACCAAGTAAAACTAGAACATGTATTTCTATTTTCTCATTTCTAAGCTCACTCTAACTAGATAGATGACAGACAGAGAGATAGATAGAAAGAAGAGAGAGATCGGGAAAGAGGGAGAGAGAAAGATAATGTTATATATTAGTAAAGTTCACTCTACCTAAATAAATATATTTAAAACATTCATGATACAATCAGGTTTCTTCTTGACTGTTTCAGGCGACTTATTCACTACTCTATGTCATTATATATATATATATATATAGATTGTCAATTGGTAGCCCTGAAAACTTGCCTGACTCTATCAGAATCATTGAGCAATATAATCCAAATACAATAACTTGGAGAATTAAGAGAGGACTGAATGGGATGTCTTCTAAAAGCCAATTTGTGCCCCCCTAAAAGGAAAAAATACATTGTTTATTACCAATCTCAATATTTAGGAAAAATGTTGATTCAGATGTTTCTCAATGCTTCACTTATATTCCTATAGCTATTGGAGCACTTAATATTCAGGTACATAGGTATTATTTATTGTGATCCAAAAATAGATGAATGACATACAGTAGTAAGATCAGTCACCTGAAATAGTCAAGCAGAAACCTGATTGGGTCATGAATGTTTTTAATTTGTTCAATTCATTCATGCTGAAAATACATATTGAATAACCATCACTACCTCTCTTCAAAAGGGTTGGCTATACAAGCCATGCTGCCTTCCATCAAAGAGCTTACATTAAAAGTCAAAGATGATGTCACACATGAAGTACTCCAATAGAAATGGAAGATGTCATGGGGGCTCCTGGGGACAGAAGCACTCATCCAGTACTAGGGAGTAAAAAAGCTTTCCTGAAGGACTGATGCCTCAGTTAAATCATGAGTGATAACTATGAGTGTTAGCCAAAAGCAGAGGGAGCTGTATGAGAGGAAAAGTCATTATCGGGCAGATGAAAGATATGTATAAGATTACAGGCAAGAGAGAGTATGGTGTATACAGAAAAACGAAGAGTGGTTGGGTAGAGTAGGACTATAATGTGCAATGCTGAGATGTGGCAAGAGAGGAAACTGAGGAACTGGACCTCGAAGAACCTGAATACCACATTAAACTCATAACTTATCATTAGGGCAACATGAAGCAGGTGAGGCAGCCATCACTATAAAAGAGAGCACCAGTGTCTACCATTCAGGCCACACATCACACACACTCACTGCAGGCTCCAGAACCAGTTGGTCTGTCCTTTACTTGTAACAGTTGACTTAGACTCATCATGAAACATCCCTTACTTCTGGAAACCTCAGTCGCACTCATCAGTCTAGGATTCTCTGGCTTCCAATTATTACCAAGATTACCATCCCCTCACCAGTCACACAAATCCTCACCTGGCCCAATGTCTTGTTGTGGCTTCATTCCAAGCCCTTTTAATCTAACTTATGGATCTCTGGTATATAATTTATAAACTCTTTTACAAATCAACCTTCCCTCTGAATACAGCATTCACTTTCTTACATTAGCTGAATCCCTTTTATGTGGAGTTTGTTTCTTCTCCCTCACAACACATATCTCATGGCTGGCTCTTTCTTGCTCCCAATGACCACTTCTACATCATTTTTACCTTCCTCCTACAATTCTCTCTACCATCTACCACACTCTCTACCATCTACCACACTCTCACTACCATCTACCACACTCTCACTATCTGGTTGTACCACTCATTGTGCTAACATTCTCTTCAGATTTCTAACACATCCACAGTTGTGATGGTCCAAAACCTTCAACTTTGTACTCCTGCATCTGGCTTCCTAGTTCCTCAAGCCCCTCACCATTATCTACTTCTGCCATCCACCAGCACAATCACATCTGCAACCTTACTATTACCAATGATCACACCATCTCCAATACCTCCATTTCAACAGGTTTACTCTTAGCCTACGAACTCCTCCTACCTGGGAGCAGTGTTTCCACCTCAACAACCCTGGCAGTTCAAACACCCACCCTACTTTCTCACTATTCATCACTGCCATCTTGCTTCACTTTCCATGTAGTTCCTCATTGTAAACAACCTCTTGCAACACACCTTCAGTTTCCATGCCCCTTTCCCTCAAAAACACTCAACTTCCCTTTTGATTAAAATTTTTGTTGTTGTTATTGTTGTTGCAAGTGTTGTTGCAGCAACACAATTTAACTCATCTGAAGAGAAAGGAAACCTTTTTTGTTCCTCATAATTTGAAATCCGGAGTCCAGAACAGCTGGATCCAGAGGTTCAGACATGATCAGCAGGCTCAGTCTATTCATTTCTTTGTTTTATTTTCATCTGTATGATCATTATTCTTAGGTAATCACAATGACTCCCTAGTAACCATAGACTTAAAAAATCTTCAAAATGAATGACCTCAGAAGAAAGATCTATTATCTCTACAGTCCCTCATAAACCACTCTGATACTATGTGTATTATGTTTTCATCTTTGTATCCATTAATGTGAACAGAAAAATGAGGCAAACTCATGCCTTTCCGAGTTTCATGACTTCTCCTACAGTGAAAGGAACCTGCAACAGTGTTGACTTAATAGTTCCACCAGAGTCACATGACAGGGTAGTCTTCAGCAAGCATAATACTAAGACTTCTTGCATCCATACTGAACACAAAACTCATCCATGTTAAGAGAGAAAAGTCACTGAATCTAGTTTAGTGATTTCTATTTAAAGACTGGAGCACAAAACTTCAAGTGGATATTCACCACTGTTCAACATGCTTACTTCTTTCTTTAGTAATTTTATTCACCCACTCTCTGGCTGCAGTAGGTCAATCTTTTTCTCCCTTTTCAACATCAAGCACACCATGTCTACTGCACCCATGGCATATATGGCCACTCTAGAGGATTTCTCACCTTCTCATCACAAAATTTGTTTCCAACCTGCCTCGAGGAAAATACCTGGAAAACTAGGAAAGATGCTGCTATTCAGTGACAGATAGAACACAGGAAGTGGGAGAGAGTAGCAGGGAACAATCATGATGAAGCCCCTTTGAGACATTCTGAGTGTCCAAGTGAGAATTCCCAGCAGTGCCAGCAGCTCAAGAAAGTCTTGGAAATGCCTCTGTATACGTGTACTCCTTGAAGGAACCATGGCCAGTTAGATCAACCATGGAGATTGTATAGAAAAAGAAAAAAGCAGAGTGGAGGCCAGAAGCACCAACAGAGACATTTTAAAATGTTGCCAAAGACCAAAGACAGTGGAAGGGAGGTAGGAGAAAATTCAGAAGGGGTGTGCATGAGGGTGATGGGGGCATCTCAGAAACCAAGGAAAGAGGAAGCAAGATTATGAATTCTGATTTGGTCAATGTCCTCTACTTATCAACATGGGGCCATTCTTTTTTTATAAACAGAAGATATTCATAGTCTCGGTTCAGACAGAACTATTAAATGTCAAATGGTATTTGTGGTTAAGTAAAAGAATGACTGATTTTTAAAAGACAGCTATATTCAACAATTAGTATTGATTTGTGGCATTTTAGGTCAGTTCCATTGGAGCAATTTAATGAATTGGAGATAAAAGATATTGAAACTGAGAACGCTCAAGGTCTGAGATGGTAAGGTTTTGGATGGATGGCTAATTCAAATCATCTAGTGAATAGGAAAACAACAACAACAACAACAAAAAAGCCAGCATATTTTAGTTTGAAGGTGATGTAGTACCAAATGTTTTTAATAATTTATTAATTTGAGCATTCCATTGCACATGCTAGTATAAATCAAATAAAAATGCATTTAGGAGACTACTCAACTTGTTTTTATTCTAGTCATTAAGTTAAAAAACCAAAAAAAAAAAAAAAGAAAGAAAGAAAGAAAAAGAAAATATAGTTGGTTTGACTCAGTTCACCAGGGAAGAAAAATACTACAGGTAATAGGATAATAGGATGTCCTTGTGTTTCTGGGCACATTTGCCTTTATAACATATCAGGGCAATTAAGTAACTAAGGATTTGAGAGTTCAGATTCTGACTGTACATCTTAAATGAAATGATCACCTTGAAAGACCTGAAGCACTAGTTTGGACAAAAAGTAGTTTCTACAGTCTTGGAAAGATGTAAAACTGAGAACAAATTGGTCTCCACTCTGACTTCCAGGTTAGGCCTCACTGCTAGTCCTTCCCCTCATCGATGCCTACCTGGCTACTAGCCTTCACCTTGTCTGTTGAATGACAGCTGGTTCAATATCACAAAGGTCCCATCCATCACAACCATTGTTCTTTTTTGACACACACTGAGAATTACAAAGTAACTCAACATTGTATGCATTTAGCACATTTTTTCCAAATATACCTGAAAAAATTAGATACAAAATAATCCAAGCATGTTTGGGTTTTTTAACTTACAAAGAATTGTAAATTAACTTACAGTTAAAGAAAAAGCAGAGTGGAAGCCAGAAGCACCAACAGAGACATTAAAAAATGTTGTCAGCCGGGCTCGGTGGCTCAGCCTGTAATCCCGTGCCTTTGGGAGGCTGATGTGAGTGGATTGCCTTAGCCCACGGGTTCGAGACCCGCCTGGGCAGCAGGACCTCATCTCTACAATAAATCAAAAAAATCAGCTGGGCGTGGTAGCGCATGCCTGTAATTCCGGCTACTCGGAAGACTGAGGCGGAAGGATCGCCGGAGCCCAGCAGGTGAGGCTGCGGTGGCCGGGAGTGGCCACTGCACTCCAGTCTGGGCGACAGAGTGAGATTCCAACTCAAAAAAAAAAAAAAAAATGTTGTCAAAGACCAAGACAGTGGAAAGGAGGTAGGAGATGGGTATTTTAGAAAACCAGAAAATTTCTCTAAAACACATATGCATTTACAGAGGCTGATTTTGCTCTTCCTACATGAACTCATCACAGAATAACACATAAAATGTCAGTCTACTCAGTAAGTGTTTATTTGACTACTATAAGTGGAAATGTAGAAATATTTTTATAATAACAAACTACCTGACTATGCCGAACAAGAGCATACCTATGATTATAAATTGTAGAAATTGTGAGAGCTTTAGAACAAAGATAATTATAAGACATGCCACTAGGAACTATTATTTTAATTATAACCAAATAACATAAAAATTAAACTGTTATTTGCTTTAAAGATATTTGACTGAGCGTGGTGGTATGACCTCCCAAGTAATTGGGAGTCTTAGGTAGGAGAATTGCTTGAGTCCAAGAGGTCAAGGCTGCACTGATTGGGCCACTGCCATCCAGTCTGGGGAACAGAGCAAGACTCTGCCTCTGGAAATATATATATTTGAATTTTTTTAATTGAATATTTCAGTATTGCTCCAGCTTCACATTATTTTTTAAAACAAGTTAAATTGAAGCCATAGATGATATTAAATAAAAATTAGTGATAACTAGTATAATCTCATTCTCCCAACAGAAGTTCTGATAAAAAGTAGTAATGTGGACTACTTTGGATCTCATCTTACCCCTACAGCACTCCTGGGATTCAGTAAGGAGCAAGTATGCAAATAAAAGAATGAAACACCAAAAGAGAAATCAAAATGTAACTTACAGGAACAATAAAGAAAATACTACGTAAACTACATCATTCCAACAAAATGTCTAAGGAAGATTTTTTTTTTCAGTATTCAGTAGGGTAGTCTACTTGAGTTCAACTCCAAAAAGATAAAGGGAGATTTTAGTCATAAGCCCCAGTGATGTGACTTTTATGTTACTGGTATTTTATCTAACAAGCCTACACAGGAGATCAGTATACAACATTATACTGAAAAGAAGTTCAATGTTTCCCCCTCTGTATGAGCATCACTTACTGTATTTAAAAATTGAATATGACAGCAAGTGAACTATATCACATTTTTCTCTTACTGATTCTCAACATTCTGAAAACTAGCTATCTAAAAATATATTAAAATATTTGGCAATATTTAGTGTCAATTAATTTATAATCATTTATTCCAATTATTTTTCCAGAATAATAAATTTCTTTAGAAAATAATACAAAGTTATAAGACCATGCAGAAAACTGATGCAGTTTCCCTAATATTATGAATGGCATAATTTTTCTTAAAGAGCATAGAAATATATGTGAGAAGACTATATATATAACATATAACTGTGTATATGTGTATATATATGTACATACACACACACACACATATATATATGAGAAAGCAATGTATCTTCACAGAAAATGAACTTGCTTTAAAGTCAAGTAGTCAAGAACTTCCTGCCATTGTTTTTACTATTAACTTCCTTGCCTGCCCTCCAAAGGACAACCTCCAGGATAAGCTAAATACTTAAGATGGGGTTGTCTTGTTATAACAGATCTCTCAGTTTCAAAACAGTGACTTTGTCACTGAAAATCCTGACGAAGAGACTTCACTGGACATCTTGATCAAAAGACTACACGCCAAGGCATTCCTTAGAACTGGCAAGTCAAAAGTCATCAAGACAACATTACTTCCTGATTGCTTTGTGTACAACCTTCAGATTTAAATGAAAAGTAATCCTTCATTTAAACTTTTAGGTCTTCATAATATCTCTTACTCTAGGACATACAAAAGAAAAGCATTTGCTTCATTGTTGTGATGGATGTGGTGTTGTCATGACATGAAAGATACTAAACTAGTATCTTCGTCTTCATAAAAGATTTGAGAAGGCCACAAGAATAATTAATTCCTGATCACATAATTACATAAGGTTTCTTAGTAAACCTTATTTAATTATTTGGTTTCGTTTAGTAAACCACTAAGTTGCAGTGATATATTTCTCAGAGGATCTGAAAATCAGAACATACTGAAATGAATTCTATAACTGTTTATGTAAACTGGCCCAGAAACGTAAAGATACAATTTAAACTAAGGCTGCTATGAGAAGCTTATTAGTATCTAAAAAAAAGAAAAGCTGTGTGAGTGTGGAGAGAAAACAAAAATGTTACAGGAGTGTTGCTTCCATGACCCATATAGTTGAAATGGCAGGTTGCAGTTCTCAAGGTAAGAGAGTCAACATTGAGGTCTGTGTATTCCCGGAGTTCAGAAGCAGCAATATTGTCATGCAAAGGATTCAGAAAAACAGAAATAAATCCCTTACCACAGAAGCCAGAACTACTTGGAATACTTTAAAGTACATTAAAATTCAGAATTGTGATGTTAAATGCATACTTTTAGTAAGGGTTGGAAAAGGAAATTCATTGGAATGAATAGAAACAAACGAAGTAAAAAAGAAAAGTGAATGGTGCAAAGGCCATTAGTGTCAGACACATACATTACAGATTCCTCTAAACAAAATAGTTTCCATTCTGCTATTTCACAGTATTAGGAAAAGTGTAGCTATATGAGCAACAACTAAAAATGGAAATTGGCTGAATGAGAATTCCTTGGTGTGAAAGCAAAATTAATGAAACTGATTGTGAGGGAAGACAAAAAAAAAAAAAGAAAGCCATCAAGCTAAATCAAATGCCATGGAAAAATATAATGTAACAAAAAAGAGATGTCCCTCATGTCCAACAACTGTAGTAATTACCTCTTCATGGCAACATCATTGTGTTAGAATCAGCTGAATTTTCATCTTTCATCACATTTCTAGAGGTCGACTCTACTCATGAATGGTGGGAGATCCTTTGAACCCCTCAGTATAAAGGTGAAGGTTTTCCAACTTTAATTCATCAGAAATCATTTAGCATTTATAATTGACTGCCAGTGAAGTATATAAATACATGCTTAGTTTCTCAATCAATAAAAAAATTTGTAAACAAATACTAAAAATTTTATTTCATTCCTTGATGATCCAATTTTTTTTATTACTTGCAAGAATTGGCTCTGTAAAAAGTACTTAAATCTTAAATTCTTGAAATATTTTTTTAATTTTTTGGAGGTGTTTGATATACTTTTCTTCCTCCCCAAAAACTCAGTAGGTCTCAATTTATCCTAATTAAGTTGATGCTCTCATTTGTTTACCATAGATATTTTCTGGTTGGATTTATAACTACCCATTATAAAACAAACACTAGTGTTGGTGGCCTTACATATGAGTCTAATGATGAATTAACAATGAGTGACACTGACTCTTGATGCTGCTTAAGATCAGTCCTAAGAGGGCTATGAACTTCTAAGAATAGCTTTAATCTCTGTCACAGTCTTAGCAGGAATGTCTAGTGTAGCTTAACATGGAAATTCTGTGTCTTTATGTATGGTTTCAGATTTTTTGATGTCTGGATTTTGAAGATTATTGAAAATGAAACTGAAATACATTGATCATTATGTGGGCATTTACAATCATCATGAAAAAGATTTTTAAAAGAGAATTTGCCTTGCAAATATATTTTTATTGATACAGCCACTTTTGTGTGAATGGAAGGAAATAAGATGTCACAGAAGGTAGGAGGTAAATGAGCTTCTAGAAGTGGTTAGAGAAAAAAGACTTTCTTGGTCAAGTCCCACCATTCCTCAAGTATAAGCAACAGCAGTCATTTTTAACTGGTCCATTTCCCTTACCTCATGTCTAACCAGACCTCACATGCTGAATCTTTGGGTCTCTAGTGTACCATTCCATCTTAAATCTTCCTCTTATAAAGGCCCTTTAAAAATCTGATCATATCATACCATGCATTGTACTCTTCAGTAGCTTATCAAAGTGGTTCAATGGCTTTGATCAAAGATCAAAATACTCAGGTCTTTATGTTCTAATCCCAGCCTATCCCCAGTCTCATCTTCACTACTTCATCCATACTGCAGCCATAATGAATGATGGTTTCTTAATTATTCCATGCCTCCATGAATTCCTTTAAGGCCTCTCCTACTTCATCTCTCTCTGAAATTGTTTTTAAATCTTTCACCACAGAGAGAGAGAGAGAAGTAAAGAAAACACACACATTTCTTTCCCTGTACCCTTACTAGCGTAGGCAGGTTGGACTAGGAAAATTGTAGTAGTGGAAGGGCTCCAAACTCATTGATGCCTGCAGCAGCCAGTGCAGAAATATACTTGCAAGCAAAAAGCCTACCTATAGGAAACTTCACACCTACTTAACTGTTAGACTCTCAAATACACCTACAACACTGTACTCTGTCTATCCAGGATGCTTGCAGTGGAAAGTTGACCATCAATGCAGGAACCAACTTAGAGACCCTCCTGGAATATGCTCATCAGTAGCCAAGGTTGACTTAAGATAACCATAACCTACTTTTCCCTTCTTTGTAATACTATTACCATAAAATTACCCTAGGGGAACCTACCACTCCCATCATACAACTGACACTATGACAGTACCAGTATGATCCTATAAGGCCTAAAACTCTCCCTCCTGATGTGAAGGAGTGGTAATAGTAACTCAGCTCTAGGATCACTCATTTCTAGGAAAAGCCCACCCATAAACCTACTCCTCAACAATCCAAAGAATAAAAGTCATAGCTAGCAGTTGTGTACAGAAACGGCAGTTTTCTGTAGCCTGTTTCTGCCTTCTCTCCTCTCCGTAAAATGTGCTCTCCTTTGCTTAGTGAAGCTACTTGCTTATCCCACTGCTCTGTGTGTCTGTTTGAGCACTCATTTCAAACGTGAAAACAAGAACACAGTCACTAGCCTGACCCTCACCAGGAGGTGTACCCCCTCTCTTAGAAACACCCTGAAGCACCTCACATGAGTCTCTCTAACAGCACTCACACACTGAGTTGTAATCTATTTTTCCCACTAACAAATGTACTTTTTTTCGGTCATAGGTTGTATCTTATCCGTCTTGTATTTTCATCCTGAGTAGTCCCCAGAGCTTGCCAGTCACTGAGTACAAGTCTGTTAAATAGATGAATAATAAGTCCCATAATTATATTAAAAATTGAGACTTGCCCATTATTTATCACATTATTTGAAGTTTCATCAATTGAAACAAACAAAAAGATATTGCTCTTGAAGAATGTTAGATCAACACTTGAGGTTTACTAACTTGGTTGCTCTGCAAAAGGAGGGCACTTGTACGCATCACATTCTTAAAGTTCAAAAACTGATCCCTCCATTTTATAACTCTTGTGATGTCATTAAATTAGAATTACGAGTAGAAAAATTTCTTCTGGAGAAATTAAGAATACAGGCATTCTCCTTCCAAACATTCTTACTTATCTAATTCATTTTTGCTAGTAATACATTAAGTGAGAATTTCAATTATATGATTTAAAGATAAGAAAAATAAGTGACCGTTTAATTTATATTCAATTCAGAGGAAAATGCTTTCAAATAATGGAAATAATCTTAAAAATATTTGTATTTCACTCTAATTAAGGCTAAAAATTTATTTTATGCCAAGTACTTCAAACTGTCATTTAAACAGTTTTTTCATGAAGAAAAATTCATGAAAACTTATCCTTAAAATCTATTTGTATTTAATTTCTAGGAATAGATACTTTTATTTGAAGTAAGGACAAAGCAAATCCAAAGAACTGTAGTTAAAAATATATGACTAGTATCTTACTTTAAGATCTTTGTTTCTTTTTATCTTTCCTAATTTGTTTATTTTAAGCAGTGATTCTTTTAAATATGATGCTTTACTGTAGTATTGCAATTGCTTATTATCTTTATTTTTTAAGTTGAAATTTAAAAAGTACTCAATATCCCAGAGAATATGATTAAAGATCAGAAAACTCAGACTCTGCTGATGACAAAGCACATCATCAGATTACAAGTTTTTTTAATTTAATAAGTTATTTTATTTAACAGAGAAGATGTAAAATATTAAACATTTCAATATAATGTAGTGAATTTAAAATTATTGAGGTAGTTTAAATTCTCTTTTTTTTTTTTTTTCAGTTGGAGTCTCACTCTGTCACCCAGACTGGAGTGCAGTGGCATGCTCCCAGCCACCGCAGTCTCGACCTGCTGGCTTCCAGCGATCCTTTCACCTTAACCTTCCAAGTAGCTGGAACTACAGGAGTGCGCTACCACACCCAGCTAATTTTTTATTTATTTATTGTAGAGATGAGGTCTCACCAAGTTGCCCAGGTGGGTCTCTTTTTTCTACTAAGTCTTCAATATCTATTGTGTACTTAACACTTATAACACAACTTAAGTATTGAACTATTTGGTCTTTATTAAGAGTTCACAAAATTTACAGTTTAAAAGTATGTTCACATACTCAAGTGTTCCATGTAAGAAACATTCCGATGGTTCATTTTCAAGTCCTGTCTAAGTAGGCTGGCAGATGTAGCAATCTTCAGCCACCAGCTCTTGACGGGCTCCTAAACAATCAGGAGATGGAAATGGGCTGGTGAGAAAACAAACACACTATTCTTAAGAAAATAGAGACTTAACCAGGGAAGGGAACTAGGAATAACCTTATAAGGGAAACAAATTGGAACACAGGCGACATCCAGGAAAGATTGTACACCCCAAAGTACTCAGCCAGTGAAGAACTGGGGGAGGGATTTGTGCACTAGGGGATAAATGCTTGCTGTAGTGGCCTGGGTGTGCCGGCCTACCAGTCCACCATTAAAGTCACACTTCTGCTATACTCCATATCTCCGTGCCCATCCTTAGATTGTGGACAGGTGAGTTTGTTTCTCACAATTTGGGGGCTCATCCGGGATGATCTGTATCCCTGAGAGTGGGACCCTAGCAGAAGGGGAGATATGATTTTCAGGTGGCCTACTCGGCTAGGGTGTCTCAATTCCCCACAGACCATAGATATGTCTGCAACAGTTGTGCCGGAGGTAGCAGAGGCAACACAGGGAGAGAGCTAGGAAGCACCCCTGCAACCAGGCAACTTTGTACACAAGCCAAGGAGGAAAATTGGACTCTAAGTGCTGCCTTGGTGGTTGGGCATTTTCAGAGGTTGAGTGTGTGTGACTGAGACATAGCTGAGACACCAAGTGTGGAGTCTCAATTCACAGTTCTGTTCTCCTATAAGGGAGGCAGGAGGAGACAGATGAAGCAAGTCCCAGCAAGTGCAATAAACCTCCAGTAAGGAAGGGGGGGTGAGTACATAAGGAAACTCAGGCACCAGGGTTATCGACCTAACCAAAAATGAAAAATAAAAAATCTAGGCCTAGGGGAACAAAGGAGGGCCAAGTAAATGTCCTGGGAGGAAGAGGGAAAAAGAAGGGAAGAGGTCCCCTCTAAGGGTATTCCTCCAAACAGTTTATCGGGAGAAACGTTGAAATGATGGAGAAGCAGTCCCTGGACTAAAGATAAGGAGAAACAAAAGATAATTAAATACTGTTGTTTTGTCTGGACTAGGGAGCCAATTTGCAAACCTGTGGTTTTCTGATCACAGTTTGGCTCAGAGGAGGACTGGGTGTGCCAAATCCTAGTTCTTCATGTTACCAATAAGGCCATAGCCTCTAGGAGGAAAGATATTATGCTCTTGGCTAGTTACTGGGAACAGTTTCTATGTTTCCCCTCAAGGTCGAGGGAGCAGGTCCCAAGGAAAAGACCTAGGGCCCTCTTTCTAGTCTCCCTCCCCCTTATGGGGAACAGAAAAGCCAGAGGCAGTCAGGGTACCCAAGATTCCCCTGAAGGTTCTGAGCCAGGGGGCTCCAGGCACCAAGGAAATTCCAAGCCTGCTGCCCCTACAAGCCTCTACCCAAATCTAAGGAAGGAATTGGAACAATGTAAAAAGACAGAAATTTTCATCTCCCTTGCAAGATCCCTGTGGAGGATTCTAAAATGTTTCCCCTTAGGGAAAATCTTATAACTGAAAGGAAGCAACAGTACCACTGGGCAGTACTACTGCAGGGCTTCACTGAAGCTTTAGATTTATTTGGCCAGATTTTGGAAACTGTCCTGGAGGAATTTCAACCCAGAGAAGGGACCCAGTTGTTGCAATATGTAGATGATTAACTAATCTCTGGAAAAAAGAGAAAGGAAGTATCAGACACTACTATTAGTTTGCTCAACTTTCTAGGACAAAAAGGGTTGCAAGTTTCAAGGAATAAGCTATAATTTGTAGAAAAAGTGTTAAATTTTTAGGACAAACTCATCAGCAAAGGGAAATGATGGATAAACCCAGAGAGAATAGCCAGCATAGTGAGGCTGGCCCTGGCCAAAATGAAGAAAGAACTCAAAAATTTTTTAGAAACAATTGACTATTATGGGCTATGGATTAATACTTATGCCCAAAGAACAAGAATTTTGTATCTAAAACTGTTAAAGAATAAACCTTACCCTTCACAGTGAGCTCAGGAGGAAAAACAAAATATAGAAGATTTAAAACAGGTCCTCATGACAGCCCCTGTTCTGGCTCTTCCATCCCTAGACAAGCCATTTCACTTGTTTACCACAATGAATCAATCATTGCTCTAGGAGTACTAACCCAAACCTGGGGAGGAAGAAGAACCCTGTCGCTTTTGTTTCTAAACTCCTCAACTCTGTCTCTTGAGGATGGTTGGAATGCATCGAGGCAGTGGCAGCCACTGCTCTGTTAGTTAAAAAAAAAAAAAGGAGAAAACTGACCTTTGGGGGAGCCTTAATAATCAGTATTCCTCACCAGGTCAAAACCATAATCAATCAAAAAGCAGGGAGATGGTTAACTGATTCCCAAATTGTAAAATATGAGGCTATACTATTAGAAAAGGATGACTTAATTTTAACCACAAATGATTATCTAAACCTAGCTAGTTTCCTATGGAAAAATGATGAGAAGCTAGAGAAAATAGATAATAACTGCTTGGATATAATTAAATATCAAACCAAAGTTAGATCAAATCTATAAGAGATCCCATTACATGTTGGGGTAAGACTATTTATAGATGGGTCCTTCTGATTAATAGAGGGAAAAAAGGCATAATAGATATGCAGTTGTTAATGGGAATCAACAGTTTATATGTGAGAAGGGTTGACTGCCTAACAATTGGTCTGACCAAACCTATGAATTGTATGTCCTCAGTCAAACCTTAAATTTCCTTGCAGAATAAGAGGGCACCATTTATACTTACTCCAAATATGTCTTTGGGATAATACATGCCTTTGGACAAATTTGGAGAGAACAAGGTCTCATCAACAGCAAGGGAAAGAAATTAATACATAGGAAGTTAATAGAAGAGGTCCTGAAAAGCCTCCTGCTCCCAACTGAAATAGCCATAGCACATGTAAACAGTCACCAAAAGAGAAGCACCTTGGAAGCCATAGGAAACAGGCTGGCAGGCAAGGTTGCAAAACAAGCTGCTCCATAAAAAAGAGCTTAAACTCTTGAGTCTCATTCCTAGCATCCCCAAAGTAACACTAAAGTCTCAATGCACTGAAGAGGCAGAAGGGGAACTAAACAGGCTGGGAGTTATTTGGAATGGGGACGGACAATGGTTTCTCCAGATGGGAGGAAAATGTTTACCAAGCTAATAATGAAAAAGATAATAACTATGCCACACAAAGAGAGCCACTGGGGTCCTCAGGCTATGTGTGACACCATATTAAAAACTTATGGATGTGTGAGCATCTATACCATTGCCAAGAAAGTATGTAAAGGTTGTATAACCTTTGAGAGAATAAGCAAAAAGGTAACTCAAAAGAAAGCTGTGGGAGGAAGGCCTCCAGGACTGAGATCATTCTAAAGCATTCAGGTAGATTTCACAGAAACACTAAAAATAGGGAAATTAAGATACTTTTTCATGATAATGGATCATCTCTCAGGTTGGGTGGAGGCCTTCCCCCTTACAACTGCCACTACAGGGTCTGTAATCAAAATAATTCTAGAACAAATTATCCCTTATGGAAAATGTAGACTCGAACAATGGAAGTCATTTTACATCACGGGTATTGAAGGGGATAATGGAAAGTTTACAGGTTCAATGGGATTACCACACCCCCAGCACCCTCCTTCCTCAGGGAAAGTAGAAAGGATGAATCAGACCCTCAAAAAGCATATTACTTACTTAATAATGGAAACTAAATTACCCTGGGTGAAGTGCCTTCCAATTGTGCATCTCAGAATTAGGACAGCCCCACAAAAAGATATGGGCTTGTCTCCTTATGAATTACTGTGTGGACTCCCATACCTGGGCAGAACTACAGACCTTCCCACTATGGAAACTAAAGACCAATTTCTAAAAACTTATATACTAGCCATATCTTCCACTTTATCATCCCTTGGGTTAAAAGGACTTCTTGCCCAGACCCGCCTCTCAAGTTCATTGTTCATCCCTCCTACTCTGGCGATTTCATCCTCATAAAGACCTGGAAGGAAGACAAATCCAGTCGAGTTGTAAAGGTCCCTATCAACTACTCCTAACTACTAAAGTTGTCCAAATGGCTGGGAAAGGGCAAACTCACTTACCTGAGTTAAGGAACCAATAACTCAAGGAGAAGTCAAAGATTGATGGGAAGTATCTAGGTCCCCTGGAGAATCTTTAAGGGTCACTCTAAGGAAAGTTCTATTTAAAAAATGGGCTGAGTTCAAATTTGATATTTAACATGGACAGGATATATAATCATGAATGGGGTGGAAAGCAATGGGAACTGGCAAGGAACACATGGATACTCAATCAAGTTGATGATAAATATAACAAAAACTCCCCAAATCATTCAGTTTGATGCATATCAAGTTCTACTCTGTGGGATTTAGCAAATCAGAAACAACTATCACAAACAGAAAAATACCTTTGCCCAGAACCAGGCACTGGCAAAAGTAGTGCCAGTCCCTGCCTCAGCTGGGATGATGTCTGGTAGAAAACCCAATGGAAAGGATGGGCAGCAAACCTGGAGTGGGTCACCCCAAATTGGAAGCCTTTAAAAAAATAAAATAGATCTTTCTAAGGGCACTATACCAAAAGTATTTCAGAACTTAAAATGCAGCCCTATACTTTTAACTATTAATAACTTTATTGCCCTAGATCAAGAGCCAAGAGTGGCATCTCAGATAGGAGCAGATGTCACAGGAAAAAAAAAAAACACCTTAGGACAGCTAGTCCTTAGGTTAGTTCATAATAGCACATCAGATATACCTAAGCCAACCCCAAGTCCCAAAACATATGACAATCCTCCTAATAATGATCCCAAGAGGGTAAGTAAAGTTGAAGGATTTAAGACAGACACATGAATTTAACTTAATGCCGAGGTAGAATGGATTAAATTCCCTGTACATGCGCTCAACAAAAGCAATCACTACTCTTGCACAGCAGAGCGGCCACAGGCACAGGTCATTCCATTTCCTCTTGGATGGGATACAGACCCTGCAGGGATGAGTTGCATGATGGCTCTATACCAAGACAAGGATGCATGGGGAAATAAAACCTGCAAGAGCTTGTCATTTCTCTTTCCCGCATTGTGGAGGTCAGACCCAAGAACAATCCCCTCCTTCTCCCTTCCTTCTCCCCTCCTTCTCCCCTCCTTCTCTGTAGGGATGATGAATTACTCCTTTTGCCTCTCAAGGCAGGAGGAAGAGTTCAATACACCTATAAGAGAGCTGTTGACCTGCACCCATATCCTAAATGTCACTGGTCAGTTGAGTCACAATTACTCTAACCTGCACATCCCACGAGTGGATGTTTGGTGGTGTTATGGAAAGAGGGGCATGTGCAACATGTTGCTGTCCAACTGGACTGGGACTTATGCACTAGTCAAATTGGCCATCCCATTCACCTTGGCATTCCATCAAACTGCTAAGAGTAACAGTGCCCATCACCAAAACCAAAGGGTTCTAGAAGGATCTTTTAACTCCATTGTATGCATAGATTCAATAGAAGTCCTGAGAGGAGTTCCCGATGAATTTAAGGCCAGAAATCAGATAGCTACCAGATTGAAATCATCACTCTCTTGGAGGTCCACCATTAATAAGAATGTGGATTAGATCAATTGTTTATATTACAATCATCAAAAATTTATTAACTACACCAGGGATGCCATCCAAGTGGTAGCTAGTCTACTGGACACCACTAGCCAGATGGCATGGGAAAATCAAACTGCATTAGACATGATCCTGGCAGAGAAAGGAGGAGTTTGTGTCATGTTAGGAAGGAAATGCTGTACTTTCAATCCAAATAGCACCACCCCTGATGGAACTATCACCAAAACCTTACAGGGACTAACAACCCTAGCTAATGCATTAGCAGAAAATGCAGATATTAATGATCCATTCACAAACTAGTTAGAAAGATGGCTTGAGAAATGGAAAGGAATGGTAGACTTGGTCCTAACCGCTCTTATAATTGTGGCAGGAATCTTAATGACAATGAGATGTTGTGTTATTTCCTGTATCTGGGGCTTAACACAGAGACTCATAGAAACCACAATTAACAAACAAATGCCCACGATGTACTCACAAAATAATCTAATGCTCATGAAAACTATAGTCAATTTTGAAGAGAAAAGTCAATAAATGTCAATCCAATTTTTTTAAAAATCTAAAATGAAAATGGAACCAAAAATTCATAAGGAAATAGAGAAGGGAATTTATAAGAAACATTCTGATGGTTCATTTTCAAGGCTTGTAAAAGCGGGCTGGCAGATGAAGCAATCTTCAGCTACCAGCTCTGGATGGGCTACTAAACAATCAGGAGATGGAAATGGGCCAATGAGAAAACAACACACTATTCTCAAGGAAATAGAGACTTAACCAGGGAAGGGAACCAGGAATAACCTTATAAGGGAAAACACTGGAACTTAGGCAACATCTGGGAAAGGTTGTACACCCCAAAGTACTCAGACAATGAGGAGCCGGGGGAAGAATTTGTACACTAGGGGATAAATTGCTGTAGCCGCCCTGGGTGTGCCTGTCTACCAGACACCAAATCTTGCAAGGCCACCACTAAAGTTTTGCTTCTGCTGTACTCCATGTCTCCGTGTCCATATTTTGATTTTGGATGGGTGACTTTGTTTCTCACATTCCATACCAAAGGTCTTCCTGAATCAGGTATTAAAAACCATCTTCTTTTAATATCCATATCCACCTTGATAAAATGTGTCCATTTTTTTAAAACAGCTGATTTACCTTTCATGCAAACATATATCAGTTTCAAAATTATGTCTTTCCAAGTATTATTCTTGTGTCAGCTTAGTATTATTAACATGAAATTCACAGGAATCGTGCATAAATTGGAAAGCAATTGTAAAATTATTGACATCAATAAGACATTCTTCAAATTTTTCTTGTAGATTTTTGCAGATATTTTAGAAAATGCTGAGAATTACGGTTAATATATTTTGGATATTGATTCATTTTAAAAAATGTAAAAAAGCACTATTAATTTTAGTTTTGGAAGTTTCCATTTCAACATAAATTCCCTTACTTTCCCAGTTACACTACAACTTTTAAATGCCTGAGAATTTTGTGAAAGATTGTTTACAATTTTTTCATTCTGATTTTATAATTCAACACTGTAAAACAGCATTCTTTAAATATATATGTTTATTATTTCAATAGCTTTGGGGGAACAAATGATTTTTGGTTACATGGTAGTAACATAGTCTCATGGTTAGTTCATAGTGGTGAAGTCTGTCTGGGCTTTAAGAGTACTCATCACCCCCACTAGTGCACATTGGACCTGATCAGTGATTTTTCATCCCTAACCCCCTCCCCATCCTCCCTCTTCTGTAGTCTCCAATGTAACACAGCATTCTTGATCATTCAAATAAATTTGCATTGAATAATAGGAGTCTTTTTAGGAAAATATCTAATGTAATAGATTTTCACTTACATATAGTTAAAACCATTTATTGCATGTCATTTATGGTGCTATGAATTAAAATGTAATAAACTTTCCTTACATTACCATTTTGCAGAATGGTTAGTAACAAAATTACCTGACTTGCAGAGAATAATGTCTGGATTATCATTTTAATGTAATAATATATAATAATCATTTGTTTGAACTTAGTTCAGTGCAATGGTACATTGCTTAATAATGAGGATACATTCTGTGAAATACACCGATTGGCAATTTTGTCATTGTGTGAACATCAAGGAGTGTACTTTCAAAAAGTTAGATGCTGTAGCTACTACCCACCTAGGCTGTATAGTACAGCCAACTGCTCCTTGGCTACAAACCTGTACAACCTGTGATTGTAGTGAGCACTGCAGACAGCTGTAATGCAATTGTGTATCTAAACATATCTAAATATAGAAAGGGTATGGTAAAAATACTATTTTATAATTTGATGACACCCTTCTTGTATATGTGATCTGTTGTTGACAGAAACTTTATGTGACCCATGACTGCATTTCCTTAATGACTCAGAGATGTCTGAGATGTATTCTATTCTCTCAAGAATTTTAATGTTATTTACACTTAAAATAACTTATTCATTCATTCATTCAAAAAATATTATTAATGTTGTCCATACTTTTTGATAACATACCAATTAACATAATAAATTTTGGTTTATATACTGTCAGCTAATAGAGATTCTCCACATTTGACTGAATTTAAGATGCCATCAGTTATAAATGTTCTATTATTTTATGTCACTAAGAAAAAGCACATCTACCATTTAAACCTTTGACAATGTGATCTCTTATCACTTATAACATTTATATTTATTAAAAGGACATAGATTTTTACCAACTCCTGTTGAAAATTTTATGGAAAATAGATTAAGTGTATTTCTAAAGTTTTTCATACACAGTCTAATTTTTCTGAAACACTTTACAATTCAACGTAATCAATGTTTTTGAACACTTTTAAAATATAGAACTATCCTCCATGCCAGAGGTCCCCAACCTATGGGTCATGGACAATCTAAGCCTGTTAGGAACTGGGCCACACAGAAAGAAGTGAGGAGCAGGTGAGCAAGCAAATTTCATCTGTATTTATAGTCACTCCCCATTGCTTGCATTATTGCCTGAGCTCTGCCTCCTGCCAGATCAGCATTGAAAAGCCTGCTTCCATGTCCAACATCCTATCTCTGTGAAGAAGAGTTGTTTGCAGTGACAGCAGCCAAAATGAGATTATAGAGTAGACTAGACATAAGCAACACACTTCGTGTGTCACTCTCCCATAACCTCTAAATTGGACCACCTAGTTGCAGCAAAACAAGCTTCGCGTTCCTACTGATTCTGCATTATGGTGAGTTGTATAATTATTTCTTTATATGTTATAATTTAATAATAATATAAATAAAGCGCACAATAAATGTATGCACGTAAATCATACTAAAACCATCTCCTTCTTCCACCAATCCATGGAAAAATTGTCATCTGTGAAACGTCCCGGATGCCAAAAAGGTTGGGAACCACTGTCTTATGACACCAAACAAGTTGGTGAAGCAGAATTTCTTAAAAGAGAGTTCCACTATTGTTTCCAAGCTTCTTACATTCATACTGCAGGTTTTTATGTTGACATGATCTCATGGGAAGACGTTAATAAACAGTTTTTAAATAACAAATAGAAACCTATTCTCCCTTTAGTGGTTTACACAAGGCTTGTTTACTGAACTTCCAAGATACTTCAGTTGTCTTTGCATGCCACTAGGATTAACAACTAAGTCTATTAATGTGAAGGCAACACAAATTGTCTCGACAACCACCTGCACAATAGCAATTGAAATTTACCACCAACTACAAGTTGTGTTTCAATTTCAGAAATGCCAAAATATGCAAAATATGTGTATCTTACAATCAATGAAAAACAATGGCCGTGAATTCACATTAATATTAGCAATTGACTTTGTTTCAACATATGTTGTTATAATAATAAAATCAAGAATAGGTGCATTTTGCAATTATTTAAAACTCTTGGCAAAACTGCTTTGTCTACATTACTATATAGACAAAGTGTTACTCCTCCCTAAAATCATCTACTAATCTTATAAAATTCAGGATACTGTATCCCATTTATTTCTTCTAACCAATTATCTTGTCACTTTTCTTTGACAACATCTATGAAAATCAGATCTGGTTTACTAAGTGTATTTTCCTCTTCTAACTAATAATTTTATTGTTTCTCAGTATAAGAAACAATTTGAACATGAAAAGGAAAAAATCACATATTCCTATATAATATCAACTGTTAAATTAAATTTGGTCTAACATTGCTTCTGTATCTTGAATTCTACATAGCAAACTGCAAGCTAACTTAGTATAGGAACAAACTGCAATATAACAAAGAGTATATTCTTGTAACAAATAGCTGAGTCTCAGCCAATCACAGCCAAGCTGCAGCAAATCACAGACTGTCAACTGCTCAGACTGTATCTATATAAGGCAAATGCCTCATCATCCCATGCTCAAATAAGGCAAATGACAAGTTATAACCAATCCAGTTGTTTCTATACTGCACTTTTTTTCTGCCTAGAAATACTGCCTACCTGAGTGTCCTGGTTCTGAGTGTTGCCCAATTCATGAATCATTGTTCAAATAAATTCTGCTAAATTTAATTTGTCTAAACTTTTCATTTTAACACAATATTTTAGTGTTCATTGACTGAGAAAGTCTATAATAACAAGAAGCTACTATGAATGTATTTAGATACATTTTATTAAGAATCACAATAGCTAATATATGCATTTAAAATTACTAGTACAGCCGGACACAGTACTTTGGGAGGCCAAGGCAGGAAGATTGTTTGAGCCAGAAGTTTGAGACTAGCCTAGTACAATAAGACACAGTGGCTCACATCACAGTGGCTCACAGTACTTTGGAGGCCAAGCCAGGATGATTACTTGAGCCATAAGTTTGAGACCAGCCTGGAAAACATAGCAAGACCTTATCTTTACAAAAAATTTTAAAAATTAGCCAGGTGTGGTGTCATTCACCTGTAGTCCCAGTTACTTGGAAGGATCACCTGAGCCCAGGAGGTGAAGATGCAGTGAGCCATGATTGCACTCCAGGCTGGGTAACACAATGAAACTCCAACTCCAAAAAAATGAAATAAAGCAAAATAAAATAAAATTACTAGTACATATGACTAAGTGACACATTTTTCCTTTTAAACTAAAGCCTACACTTGCTGTGCCCATAGGCATGAAGGCCTCTCTTACATTATCTCCCCTGCCTGTGTCCATGTCAGCATCACGAATCAATTGCATCTTCCTTTCCTTTTGAGTCTTGCCATGAACTCACAGACCTTAGTGCATGCAGGTCCAACCACACCAGCTGACTGGAGGTTATACTACAAGTAAAACCTATTTTTTTGTTTCAACTGTAGACTATACAAGGGGAGACCCTCTCCCCAAACTGGAATTATCTTTTTGGAGGATGGGCCTTTTGTAGAACAGGCTTCCCTGGTGAAGTAACTGTTCTAGGAACCCATCCACATTAGTGTACCAGCTAGTGTTGTTGTGAGAGACTATGTTCAGCTTCAGTGAATTTTTGGAGACTGACTGACCTCATTTGCCCATTTCATGATGGGTGATTTATGAGTGCACATGCTCACATTATACAGGCAGGAGATATTTTTGACCAAAAATGGCTTGAACTCCATGTCCCACCTTCCCTATTCACCCGATCTTGCCCTGAGCAACTGTTTTCGTTTCCTTGGATGAAAAAAGTCCTCAAATGGAAACATTTTGCCTCTGTGGAAGAGATGAAACAAAAAACAGCAGAAACACTAAAAGACACCAACACTGACAAGTTCAAAAACTGTTTTGAGCAGTGGAAAAAGTATCTTGATAGGTTTGCTGCATCAAATGGAGAGTACTTGGAAGGTGACTGAAGGTTAAGTATGTAAGAATAAATACAAAAATTTTTATAAATAAATTCCTAGTTTTTTCATATATTTTTGCATGTTATGTGAACTACCAGATTCTTAAAGTTTTCTAAATTTCTTCTTCCTCTTTGCATCCATTTTCTTTTTCTCTGTCTTTTATGAAATCTAAAATCAATCACATTTTACCAGATTCACATAGTCAATTAAGATATAGTCATTGAACAAACCATACAATTCAATTTAGTATGTAGTAAACTTCTATGGAATATACATAGCACTATCATAGAAACTGTGAATACGAATAAAATATCTCATGATTCTTGGCCTCAAAAATTTACAGACAAGTAGAGAAGGTATTAATGCCTACCAACAATTGCAAAATATTGTAAAGGTGTACAACTTAAATACATCTTATTTTGTCAGACATACAGAAGACACTAAACGTCAGCTGAGTTTTAAGATATATGTAATTATGGTTTTCCAAATCCACAAGTA
Source organism: Carlito syrichta (assembly GCF_000164805.1). Classification (NCBI taxonomy): domain Eukaryota; kingdom Metazoa; phylum Chordata; class Mammalia; order Primates; family Tarsiidae; genus Carlito; species Carlito syrichta. Next base: position 572,710 of record NW_007248618.1, read on the forward strand.
CTGTAGAGGAGGCTATGTGATTCTTAATAAGATAAAATGTATCTCTGCCCTCCTAGGATCTCTGGCTGGGCCTGAGAATTAAGTTGGCATGAGAAAATTGACAGGAGAAAAGCATATGAATTTATATAGTTTTATGTAACATGAGAACTCTCAAAAGGAAATAAAGACTCAAAGAAATAGCAAAACCTAAATGCTTTTTTCCTTGGTTGAACAAAGACAGGCAATTGTGGCAAAGTAACTGAACTATGGGGGGGACTAAAGAAAGATACGGATCATTTTAATAAGGTCTGTTTGCATATAATTCTCTTGGCTATTACTACCTGTAGAAGACTATTTCTTTTCTCTGGTATAGAAAGGGCATCTTTCACATGGGAGTTTTTAATCTCCTGTTTTCAGGAAGAAACAGGGAGATTACAGTGCCCTTTTGCATCTGCTGTTTTTCAAGTGTCTTTAGCTCAAAATAATCCTTATGCCAAAATGGTTTATTTGGGGGAGGTGTGCTCTGAAACTGCTTCTCAACATTTACGTATGTGTGTGTATGTGTGTGTGTGTGTGTGTGTGTGTGTGTGTGTGTGTGTACTACGATTACAGAAGTAGTCATTTTCCACAAGAAAACTGTATGTGAAAAAATTAAACCACAATACTTTATTTGAACTAACCTAGATTTAATGTTGTGGGAATACAATATTCAAGAAGGTAATGGCTGCAATTAAGGTAGAACCATTGCATAGGTTTCAAAATGCTAAGCAACTTGTGTATAACTTTGACTATCAGTTTTGCATATGAGAAGGAGGCACTGGAATCTGTAAGCATGAATGTCACAAGATGAAGATATTTCTCATAGGAGAAAATAAAAAGAATATAAGTAGGAAGACCAGGTGGCAAGCTGCTGCATTTTTTTAAGAAACGGAGGAAGATGACCTAAACTAATGCAAGGAGGTGAGGGAGAGTAGGTGTCTTTGAGAGTTAGTTACCTCAGTAAGACTTGAAAATTATGTAGATAAATAGAGTGCTGTGGAATGATAAGGAATTAGTGATGATACTAAAAGAAAAACAACTAGAGCACACACACACACACACACACACACACACACACACACACACACACACACACACATACACACACACCATTAATTAAAGTAGAGAAATTTGTCTGGCATTTCAAAACAAAATAGGAATCCTTTAACAGAAATCCCGAGTCTTGTTCTTGTATATGTAGTTTTTCTATAATCACTTCAAGAAGCATTTTGAAATCCTCTTATTTAAAAAAAATCATTTCACGCTAACTTAAAAATTAATTTAACACTAGCTTCTTTTTCCTAGTCACTCAAAACCAGTGTCACCAAACCAGTCGGTCATATATTAGCTCACACAACAGGCTGAGGATCACTGGCTTTGTGGAGATGAGTCATATTTCTTCTACATCTGTTATTGCTGTTGATTTTTTTAACCCACAGGATAAATATTCAATGGATGGCTAAAGAAGTTTTTATTGTCAAAAGTGCTCAATCTCTTTAATACTCATGCACTTGCACATAAAAAGTCACTCAGTCATCCTCAGATTCCACATCTACCTTATATATGAGAGCACAGCATTTGTCATAGTAATACAGTTCTTAGAAAAGGTGAATTTTTGTTACATTTTTTTTAATATAAAAATAATTGCCCAAGCATGCACCTTTTAATTTAGACACAACAAAAAAGCCAGAACAAAGGGTATGTAAACATTTTTCACTGCCAAATTTGGTGAGGTTTGGGATGTCTATCAAGAAGGCAGTATAGCTCAACTGTTAAAAGTGGGTGCTCTAGCACCCAAAAGACCTGGGTTCATGCCCTTGCTCTGTGTGACTTTGGTCAAGTTGCTTAACCTCTGACTCAGTTTCCACATCTGTAAAGAAAATAATATTTATCTCAAAGGTTTGTAGAACTAAGGGAAAGTATTGATATATCACGTTTAGCATGGTAAATTGGATATAGAAAGCACACAAGAAATGATAGGTGCTATTAAAATTCTCTTCAGTACAAATGATAAGGAAATTTTCAGCATATATTTACTGAGTTATTAAAAATGGAGAGGAAGCCTTGATGTAGATACAACTTAATTATTTACTTCAAATAACAGAGTGTGGGAAGGGCTGGAAAAAGCAACTTTACAGTGGAGAAACCTGGAAATACTACCCATCCAGGTGATCAAGATTAAGCAGTGTAAGGCATGTTGACAGCAAGTACCCTGATCAGAGTTTATGACAAAGGCAAGTCACTTCTGTAGTAATCTTCCTATTTAAATCATGAGGAAAACATCAGACAAACCCAAATTGGGAGAAACACTACAATTAGCTGATCAGTACTCAAAATGGTCAAGTTTGTGAAAAACAAGGAAAGAGTGAGAAACTATCACAAACCAGAGGAGACTAAGGAGACATAATGGCTAAACACAAAATGACATTAGGGCATTTGTGAAACATTAGTGGAGACACAAGTACAATGGCGAAAACACTGGTGAAATCTGAATAAAGCTCAAACCAGCCCAACCTCCCTATAGAAATAAAGGATACAGGTGTGTTTCTTTGAATAAACATAGAAATTGACCCTCCTGGATCATAAAGCTTGAGATTTACCTTTGTCTTATCTGAGTTCCTTTCTCTGGAAACCAACTTTTAGACTTATAGTATCAAGTAACTGAAACCCACCAGAGCACCATATCCAGACAATGATACAGCAGACTCCATCTGTGTCACAACACCTCGACCTTACCCCTCCTCAGTTCCTGTACAGTTCCACTATACAAACCTCTGATTTCAGTGAGAAGGAGAGACAGATTAGAGAATGAATCTCTCACTCTCTTTGGTTGATATCACCCAAGGAAAGTCCTTCTTCCCTGGAAAAACCTGTTGTCTCAGTGACTGGCTTTCTATGCTGTGAGCAATAGGACTTCCAATGAACCATAGGTACTTTGGTAATGAAGCCTAGAGCTTAATTAATAATAATATAAGAATGAATGATGTCTTCATTTTTATAAATGTGCTATGGTTATGGATAAAGAATATACAGAAATTATACCTTTGCAACCATTCTGTAATTCTATATTTAAAACTATTACAAAGTAAAAGTGTTTACAGAATTAGGAAGTAGGGTGAGGGAAAAGTCAGCAAATATAAAAGTCATGTAATTTAGCTTACACACTTAATTAAATATTAAATAGATATCACAAATCTCCTGAATTTGAAATGTTATGAGTTTGTATTCTGCTATCAACTTCACAAGAAAGTCAAGTTTTAATTCACACCTATCTAATCTAGTAAAATATCTTAACACAATACCTAATGATCAAGCTAAAACACACAAGACCAAAATAGAATTTAAAAAGGCCCCAAACATAGTAACAACTTTTACTCTTATAAGTAAAATCACTTGGATGTTTCAGAAGAAATGCATTTTTTTTTTTCTTTACAAACTACCCACTCCCCTCAACTATTACTGGTATGTAGCAAATTTAAAAACGGAACAAGTATATTTCAAAAACTTAAAATACTAAATTAAAATACATTAACCATAAGAACCTTAGAAAAGGAAGGAAATACCCTCATGGAATTCGGAACTGGCATCTAATTCCTGAACAAAACCTGAAACCCACAGGTCATAAGAGATAAGATAGACAAGTGGGACCTTATTAAACTGATAAACTTCTGCAAAGCCAAAGAAACCATCAAGAGAGCAGGGAGACAGCCTACAGACTGGGAAAAAGTATTTGCCAACTCCAGGTCTGACAAAGGCTTAACATCCTGAATCTACAAAGAACTCAGACATGCTGAAAAGAAAAAAACAAACAACCCCATTATAAAATGGGCAAAAGATATGAACAGACACTTCACAAAAGAAGACATTCGAGCAGCCAACAAACACATGAAGAAATGCTCAACCTCACTAATCATCAGGGAGATGCAAATCAAAACCACACTGAGATACCACCTAACTCCAGTCAGGATGGCAATTATCAACAACTCAAAAAATAACAGCTGCTGGAGAGGGTGTGGTGAAAAGGGAACACTTCTACACTGTTGGTGGGAGTGTAAACTAGTGCAACCTCTGTGGAAAGCAGTGTGGCGATTCCTTAAAGCTCTAAAAATCGACCTTCCATATGACCCTGTAATCCCTCTACTGGGAATATACCCTGAAGACCTCAAATCACTCTATAAAAAAGATACCTGCACACGTATGTTTATCGCAGTGTTGTTCACAATAGCAAGAACCTGGAAACAACCATGCTGCCCATCAAAAGAGGACTGGATTAAAAAATGTGGTACATATACACGATGGAATACTATGCAGTCATAAAAAAGAACAAAATCATGAATTTTTGCAGCAACCTGGATGGAACTAGACTCTATAATACTGAGTGAACTCTCACAGAAACAAAGATCCGAGTATCACATGTTCTCACTCATATAATGGACCTTGAACATCCAAAGTAATACTATAAGAAAATGATTGATGGTACTGGGAAACTATGGGGGGAGGAGGGGGATTAATGGTAGTAAATATCTGTCTGGGGACGGGGAAACACCTCTTATCAACTGGGTGCCTGAATGAAACGTAATTGTACACCTAACCCTTAACTGTACCCCACAAAATCATAATAAAAAATATTGATTAAAAAAAATAATAAAATAAATAAATAAACAAAAGGCCCATTCAGAGCTGTTCTACATTGCTGAAAAGAGAATAAACATATCAAACAAATTGACCTAAAGTACCACTTATCTTCCTGGGGGTAGGTTATGACAAAAAAAAAAAAAACAACCTTATGAACTTAAAATCTTTATATAATATATACCTTCTTCAAAGTCTAAGCAGGGAATAACCATTGGAAGTAACCATAAGACCTAATTTATAGCCAAGAATGTGGACAATTCCCTTTTGCATATTTTAAATTATTTTCATATTTTGCTTCACATAATTAGATGTGATGTAATACCTTTGCATGGATTTACAATTACCTTTAAAACATTAGGAGCTGGTCTCTGTAATGGTCTTTCAGGTTTGTTTTCTACATAGCTACACTCAATTCCCACCAGAGCTTAAAACTGGCTTTTCTTTTAGGATGCTTACAAAGAAATTAACTATAAGGTTATGAACAATCTACTATTGCATCTATGGACAAATGGCACTTTGGTTACTAGGAAGAATTGCTCTTCTGAGAATATCTCTAGAAAGAAGGCTATTTTATTATTCTACAAGTTAAACCAATTCAAAGATAGAAGCAAGGCAATGTACTCTGTTCTGGTTAGAGGGAGTTAAGTGATAGAGAAAAGATAATTCACTTCCTTTTCAAGTGTACTCTATAGAGTGAAATGGTAGATTATTCTTCAGGACAAGAATATCTAAATAGGATAGATATGTATAAAAGTGTGTTTAAGTGTATTTCCTTTAAAAATCATTATATTTTAAACAAATATATCTTAAAGTATGCACTCATTCTGGCTCACAACATCTTATTTTGACATAAACATACCACTTAAATACTAGCTCAAAAATAATATGAAAAAACACATATCAAGCTCATATTCATCCGAGTATCTATCAGTTGCCTGCCATCTACCAGGCTCTGTGAAAGAAGGTAGCATTATGTTTATTTCATTGGAACTATATTTTCTCCATTAAAACAACCTCCTAGATCTAATCCCTTAACTGTCCACAATAATTTAAAGTTCTAAAATCTATGTTTTAATGAAGAAAAAAAAACTTAGCAGTAAGAGTCCTGACAACTTTGACATATTAAATGAAAATCTTAGAAATATTGTAATGGAAGGAAATCATTGCAACAGAAATAAGCAGGCTTTAAAGAAAAAGATGGACATTGAGAAATTGCCTTTATTATTGAAATGAGGAATTCAATAAGTTTAAGGAAAACAAATAATCAAAAGTACATAAGGCACAATTTTTTGGAGGTTAAGGAAGTTGGATTTTTGTACTAAATTAAAACTGACAAGCTCAAATCATTCTAGTTAAGGCTTCACAGAAGAAAGTTTTTCTACTTGGTGCAACTGAAATGACATAAACCACAATATTGCTTTAGCTTATCTTCCATGATGTTCCAAACCTGGTCATCAATTGAGCTATTTGGTCTCTGACTGGGCTGTGACTTTATGCTATGCCACATTCAACTCTTACAGAAAAAAAGACTTAGAGAAGTGGCACAAATATAAACACAGATTATTTTTTCTTTTTATAGCATTCAGTTTTCTAAAACAAAGATGAACATGATTGTAGATTATTTCCTATAAATTTAATCACATTTTTAAAGAAAAAAACAAGCAAAATATATTTGTTCAAAAGCAAATATTTCAATTCTCAGTAGAATTCACAAATTATCTTGTAGAATTCTGTACCAAATGTACTCAGTAGAATAAAATTATATCAATCGAACAAATATATATCCCATACATATCCCTGGAACCAGTAAATAACAGGAAACAAAATTTAAGACATCTAAATCTACTTTCCTAGGACCAGAGCACTTCTCAAATAATAGGCACTCACTTTAATTCTGTCTCTTCCTCTCTTTCTACCTCTCTCCTCTCACTGAAGAATGTAACCATCATTATCATCATATTATTGCTAAGAATCAACTTTAATGATCATTCTGACCTCTCCTCCATAGTAAATACTCAACTGAAGCAAGATCCCAAACAACGAATCATATACCTGGCTGACTGCAGCCAACTATTATATACTTATGGAAGTTTATTGCTGGCCATAATGAATTTTTAAGATGCTTGTACATGCTAAAAACCTATGCCTAACCTTCTTATCTAGACATGATTATTTCAATTAAACATGAAATTTTAAAATTAAGTTGGGCTCGGTGGCTCAGCCTGTAATCCCGTGCCTTTGGGAGGCTGAGGTGAGTGGATTGCCTGAGCCCACGGGTTCGAGACCCGCCTGGGCAGTGAGACATAATAAATCAAAAAATCAGCTGGGCGTGGTAGCACATGCCTGTAATTCCGGCTACTTGGAAGGCTAAGGCAGAAGGATCGCCGGAGCCCAGCAGGTCGAGGCTGCGGTGGCCGAGAGCGGCCACTGCACTCCAGTCTGGGCGACAGAGTGAGACTCCCACTCAAAAAAAAAAAAAAGAAAATTTAAAATTACATTATTTCCTCAAGACCCCAGAATCTTTCCTCTACAGATTTCCCAATCTCCTAATTTCTCTCCTTAAACTTATATTTTTATAATCGGTGAAGAAGGAAATGCATGAAGTTAACAGTAATACTAGTTTGACTGTAAAAACTGCATCAGATACTTACATACAAAATAATAAAAGAGGAGAATGTATCTATTTGCCTGATCTCATTCAGGATAGTGCCAAGACAGGGCAGTGTTTAACCTGAGCATTACAGCATAAGGAAGAGCTGAGCAGATGGAAGAAGAGAAGAAAAAGTCAACCCACATAAGCACAAACATACAACATGCTTAAGTTGTCATCTATAGAGTCTTTGGAGAGATGTCATGAAGAAAAGACACTGTAAATTAAGACGGGTTCAGATCTTAAAAACACCATCACACATAATTTTTTGATATGTTGAACATGGTAGACATTTAAGTTTTACAGAGGAGTAATAGCTACCACAACCATGTGAGAAAATGCTAAAGGAGAAAACATAGTAGAGAGGGGAGAACTGGATGTGGCAGTAGAGCCCCTGGCAATGACAGTAGAAATTAAAAGATAGAGATGGAAAAAAGAAACATTTTGAAGATATAATTGCCAGGAATTGACAAATGAGGAAAAGAAAATAGAGTCCTATCCATTTGTTTCTAGCCTGGGTGAGAAAAAGCCATCAATTTATACAAGAAACAAGTATTAACTGTAAGACTGTCTTAAGAAGGCAGGTTTGGAACGAACCACACTGAATTTTATAGAACAAAGATATTTTAAAAGTCCACCCAGTAGAAAGTTCACTTTGGAGATCAGGAGAGTGTACATTGGGGAATCGTGAATACAAAGCTCATAGCTAAACCTTGGGAGTGATTAAAATTACCCAAGAAGAAAACACTGGGCCAATAAAGAAAGCCAGGGTAAAAAATGCAATAAATTCATGCCTTTATTGAGTAAGTAAAGTGTCAAAGAAGAAAACTGATGGAAAAATAAAAGAATGCCAATATTTCAATATCATAGCAGACAAAAGGAATAAGAGTGTTCCCAAATGAATGGAAAACCATTCTAGAAGAATTGAATGCTGGAGATGGCCATAAATTTGAATGATGTTGACAGAGGAATCAAAATGAAGTATGAAAGAAAAAACATACTTGCCAGAGGATCAGCATAAAGCGGGAGAAAGACAGGACACTCTAAGATAGGAGACAAGTGATAGGCTAGGAAAGTGAAGGAGACAGAAGAGGACCTCCAGGACAGGTTAGTCGAGGAGAGGAGTATAGACGGATCTTTCTCTGAACTAGCAGCCCTTCCACTGAGGGGGCACATGCCAGAGAATGTCATGTTTAACTGATGGGGCCTTCAGAACTTCTGTGGTTGTTTTGGAAACTGGCTATGACAAAGACAGCTTCAGTCACATACATAACTGAGACTGGTGATGCTTCCGACTGAGCACTGCAAAATGGAAAGACACTCTGTCACTTTCTAAGTAGCTTTTCAAAGACCCTCTGAGGATTCCAAAAATTGGCCTCTTACGACTTATTCTCTTTCATCATACCTGATTCATGCAACTTTTCTATACAAGGACATGGCTCCATCATGCCAAAGCATGACAAGTAAAAATTTTAAACAGTATATTTGAACTTTAACATGTCTTGAGTTAGAATTATGTTATAATTTCATCCTTTAAAATCTTAAAACAAATTTAAATTTTCCAAATCTCTTTTTAGAGAAAAAAATAAATCTTTCCTAACCCAGGGGCCATGACTCTTAAGATATTGAGAATTTCAGTACAGAAGATAAGAGTGGAAGAAAACCTAACAAAACTTTTTAATAATACCTTTTTAAAAAAAGTTTATGAGCTCTATTGTAAAGAATATTTTGATTAGCACTCTATGAAAGCCTGGAGAAAGAAAAGAATGCATGTGCAAAATGAGGGAGCTCAGTTAGGCATAATTACAAGCATGTTTTCATGTTGACAATTTTGAAGCTCCCAAAAAATCACAAATAAGTGTTTATCTTTCTGGAGCAGTTGGACACTATTACTTCCACAGGTTCACACTGGGGTCTGTCATTTTATTTCTGTTTCTTGGGCTGATTCACATTCTCCTTTCAGTTTGGAATGTCATCCCAATGTGTGATATTCACACTTCCTGCTACAGAGCTCCCTTTTGTTTTCTTTCTTTCAATACCGTGGTCCATGGAACTTGGCAGGCCTTTCTGCTTTGTGACTGGTGGCCAAACTTTATGATTTGTTTCTGTACAATAGACTTAAGAAACTTGATCTTTGCATAAGCATATATATTTTTCTTTCAAGAAATGAAAAAAATGCATTTGTGGTGAGGAAGAAAAACATGTACCAGAAGCCTTTAAGGAGAATCAGCTTGAGCCATCAGGCCATCAGGCCAGCATGGGCAAGAGATTTAACTTTGCAAAGCTTTGTTTCCTGCTCCTTGTCTTTGAAATCTCACAGGATTAAATGAGGAACGACTGAGACAGTGTGTATAGCCTGGCACAGAGTAGAAGCTCAACAAATTATCACCCATCATCCCTGCATGAAACAATGATCATGCTCTCTTCAGCATTTTTGTACTACTTTGGAATGCATAGTATTCACTACCATACATCTCATGAGCTTGGTTTATTCCACTACACCTTTCCTACCATTAACTACCACATTCCTCCAAACCCCACCCCCCATCATCGACACACTCCCATACATGCACACACAGACATCTTTCAGCTCTGGGCTCTTCAGTGAAATTTCATAAGAAACTAAGTAAAGTATTTTCTTATTTGCTATTAAGAAAGAGAAAAAGTTATAGCTGCTTTGGGCATTACTGGGATAATCAGCACCCAGAGTGACTGATGAATTTGAGTAAAAACTCCCCTCTCCCTATTCACTGCAGACATTTAAGATATCGAGCTGATATTCTATTCAATCCCTTTCAAATGGACTATTGCAACCTATTTCAATCTAAAACACATTCTTGAAAACAATCAAATTATAAGCTAATCCTTAAAGATTGGAAGATTGCAAGCCATGAAATAGTACAGAAGTTTGCAATTAAGATCATAAGTAGGAGATTGCAGAAGGGATGCCAGAAACTATGTTACATGATTAGCTATAACCAAAGGGAGATGTCAACAACTGGAACAAGTAGAGATGTCCCTGAAGACAATCCATGAACGAAGAGCAAGTTATACTGCAATGCAAACTGTGAGGCCTCTAGCTGCAATCTATTAAATTCTAAAGAAGCAAATCAAGCCAATAATGTAAAGTGGATATTATAACTAGTAAGCTAAGAGCTTTCAGATTTACTGCAAGTGCATTTTGCAATAAGTGACAAGTCATGTACAGCCCCCGGTGTATCTCCCTCCCACTCTTTCCCATCTTCACTAATTTTGAAACTATTTACAGTCAGAATATAAAACCACAGCAGTGGTCAAATCTGGTTCAGAATAATTTAATGATAATTTCTAAGAATGTGTAGTATATAAAATCTTAGAGTTATCTAGCTTGGATTTCAAGTGTTGAGTTACTCTGACAGAAATATTTTATTTTGAAATGGGTGGTGGCAGGGCACATGGAAGTAAATAAGTTACTTCTCAAAATTACACCGAAACACCTTTGATCCTGTAACCTCTAAGTGCTTCCTGGTAACATAAGCATTTACATAAAAATTTTGCATTATTTATATATCCACTATGTTCAAGTGCTATACTTTTATAAACGTATATGAACACCAGGAATGTATATGAACACAGGGTCCACATGAAGGTTTTTGTTTATTTGTTTTGTCTCAATTTCTGTGACAAGAAAGCTAAATATAATAAATTAATAATTGAATTATTATTAATTTTTTAGAATAGTTGCTTTTAGATGTTCAGATATTTGATGAACCTCAATGCTTTTATCAAATATATATGTGGATGTGGACAGTGTAAATTTCTAACATCATTTGTAAAACCCTAGAATACATTTCTTCAGTCATCAAGGACCCACTCATTCATTCATTAACATCTTAATTTACTCATTGCAAATTTATTGTGTGCTATTTGCCAGACACTGTATTAGACATTGAGGAATGAGAGGGATCAAAAAATGGCAATATATCTGCCCTCAACTGAATTGTGCCCTATTTGGGAAGACAGATGCCAATCAAATAAATATAGCACACACACACAGATATAAAACTACAAATGATGATTAAGTACTATAAAAGAAAAACACAAAATATTTTGAGAAAGATTAACCACTGAGTGGTGAGTTCAGGAGGAAGAGCATTTAAGCTCAAATCTGACTTTTAAAGAAGTAGGAATGAAGGAGATCAAGGAAAGACTGCAGGAAGGCCAGAGTAAAGGATGTGACTAGGAGAGTGTTACATTTGAAACTGTAACACCTGAATCTTATTCCCACCACACCACTAATCAGCAGTGTGGCCAGATGAGGAGCTTGAGAACATGGTGCCCTTCTATTCTAAAACCATCATACTTTCATGAGCAATCTTTAAAGATTGGTAAATTGGGAGATGGACAAGATGGCAACAAAAACTGTCAGAGTATGTGAGTATCTGCATAGATGAGTGGATATAAGGATGAATCCACATACCTATATGTGTGCAAGTGGGTGAGCAAATGTCCAACTGAGGGGAGAAGTATAATCAAGCACCTGGGGCCAACCTGCAGAAGTAGATGCAACTTACCACTGCTCTGAATTGGGCTTTGGTGTGCAGGAACATCTACAATTCTTGGGGCAACTGCCATTTTCAGTCATCTCCAGGGAGAAAGAAGCAGAGATCCGCAGTCTCTCACCACCTGGCACCTGGCCCACACCACCACCTGTGGCAACAGGCCAGGCACTGACAGCAGAGACTGTGGAGAAGACAAAGGGAGGAAATATGAAGCTGAGCTCTGCCAGAGGATAAGACATGGACTGAAGTCATTTTCTGAACTGAGCAGGGATCTTCTCTAGCTCACCTGATTCTGAAAAACCTGCATCCTGAGACTGAGGGGCTATCTCCATACACCTCTAGGATCACCCATCATTTGCCCAGGGAAAATATTCTGGGAGCATGATACCAGAGAGACAGATGCACCACCCCCTACACTAGATCAAGCATGAACATGTGAAGGCCAAGTGGGAGACCTAGCAGTGGCCAAATTGGGAAGGCACACACATAGTCCCACTGCATAGACAGACTGTAAGGTGGTGTGAAGTGTGTTTCAGGGAGCCAAACACCAGTCAGCAGATACTATGATCTGCAAATTGCTTCTTATCCATAGCTCCTTCCATTACACCTTAGTCAAATCTCAAAACTGCAAAAAGACAACACAGCCCATTGCCCCCAGACCAGCTTTATGACTAAACAAATCTAGAGGATATACATAAAGAAGAATGGAAGATCGAGCAAACAGAAGTGAAAGCTATTCCTCCATCACTGAGCAATGGAATTAAAGAGGGGGAAAACCATCACTAATGAAGAAGAATCAATGGAAGAACCCAGGAACCAACCAGACCCTTGAAAAAACAGAACCAGGGTAACCCTTTTGGGTCACCTCCCACTGTGGTAGCTTTTCTGTCCTCTCAATAAATCCAGCTTTCTCACTAAAAAAAGAAAAAGAAAAAACAGAACCAAAGAATACAGACTTTCAGAACCCAAACAATAAAGATCCCCAAAACAATTGGTCTCAAACCAAAAATCCAGATATCAAGGCATTGAAGGAAAGGATAAAAAGAAAAACAATAAGTACAAGAAAAAAGAATGAAAAAGTTGATAGCTGAGATGATGGCAATAAAGAATACAGTAAATGGAATAAATGATAAACTGACAAGCATGGTGAGCAGAATTAACCTAGAAGAATCTCTGAGCTTGAAGTTTGAAATATAGAAGTAACTTAAACTGTAAACAAACATAGAAAAGAAACTTATAAAGATGGAACAAAGCCTCCAAGAAATGTACGAATATACTAAGAGGACAAACTTATGCATTCCTGAGGTAGAAAGAGAGACAGAGACCACCTTAGAACAGATGTTCCATGAAGTTATCCAAGAAAACTCATCAGAGACAGGATCATCTCATCAGAGACAGGATCATCCAATCACACGAGATTCAGAGAACTACTGCAAGGCATCAAATGAGATCAACTCCTAGACACGTAGTAATTTGCTTACACAAAGTAGATATAAAAGAAAAAATTCAGCCGGGCTCGGTGGATCAACCTGTAATCCCGCGCCTTTGGGAGGCTGAGGTCAGTGGATTGCCTGAGCCCGCGGGTTCGAGACCCACCTGGGCAGCGAGACCTACAATAAATCAAAAAATCAGCTGGGTGTGGTAGCACATGCCTGTAATTCCGGCTACTTGGAAGGTTGAGGCGTAAGGATCACCGGAGCCCAGCAGGTTGAGGCTGCGGTGGCCGGGAGCGGCCACTGCACTCCAGTCTGGGCACCAGAGTGAGATTCCAACTCAAAAAGAAAAAAAGAAAGAAAGAAAAAGTTCCTAAGGACAGTGAAAGAGAAAGGTCAGATGACCTACCAGGGAAAACCAATTAGAATAGCAGCAGACTCATCTACAGAAACACTACAGGCTAGGGAAGGCTGAATCTAATCTTCAAAATTCTCGAGGATAAATAATTCCAACCAAGAATTTTCTACCCAGCTAAACAAAGCTTCATCAGAGATGGAGAATTAAAATCCTTTCCACACATTCAATCCCTAAGAGTTTATGCTGCCTCCAGACCAACTCTACAAGAGATGCTTAAGAAGGTATTAAACACAGGAAAATTAAACACAGGAAAAAAAGATTGACCACACCCTTCCCAAGAATGCAGGAAAACAGTCAACATAGCATACATCATGACTGCAAAGCTGAAAACACGTACATATATCAACCCAAAAATCAAAAGAAAAACAACAAAAATAAACAAACAGCAACAACAACAAAGACCTTCATAAGAGCCTCACGACAGGAATAAACTCTCACATCTCAATAATTAAGCTGAATGTGAATGGACTAATGACCACTGAAAGACATAGAATGAAAAACTGGATAATAAAACATCACCCATCAATTTGCTGTGTTCAGGAAATACATCTCAATAAAAAGGACTCTCACAGACTCAAAGTTAGAGAATGGAAGACATATTTTCGGGTGAATAGAACACAGAAGAAGGAGTTGAGATCTTAATATCAGACAAAACCTTTAAACTCTCAAAAAATTTTAAAAGATACAGAAGGACACTACATAATGATAAAAGACAATTTATCAACAAGAAATAGCCATCCTAAACAAATATGCACTCAACACAAGAGCACCAATCTTTATAAAGCAACTACTAAGTAAAATTTTAAAAAGATATTGATTCTATCAATACCATAGCTGGGGACATAAATACACAGCAAACAACCATAGATAAATCATTGAAGCAAAAAAATCAACAAGGAGATCAGGAAGCTTAATTTGGCTCCTAACTTTATAGACACCTACAGAACATGTCACCCAACAACCACAGAACATACATTCTACTCATCACTGCATGGAATGTTATTCCAAGATCAACAACATCTTCAGTCATAAATCAAGCATAATCAAATTTCTAAGATCAAAATACTGCCAGGCACCTTCTCAGTCCACAGTGGAATAAAAATAAATATCAACACCAAAAAAATACCCCCAAAACCCACAAAGACATGGACACTAAACAGCACAATGCTGAACAACTACTGGGTCAACACTGAAATAAAAAAAGAAATTAAAAGATTCAAGGAAACAAAATAAAATGAATAGCTGGGTGTGGTGGCATGCACCTGCAGTTCCAGTTACTCAGAAGATTGAGGCAGAAGGATCACTAAGCTCAGCAGGTCGAGGGTGTGGTGGTCATGAGTGTGTCCCTGCACTCTAGCCTGGATGACAGAATGAGACTCAACTTAAAAAAAAAAGAGAGAAAGAAAGAAAAGAAAATGAAGAAACATATTTGCCAACTGTAAATTTGATAAAGGTCTAACATCTAGAATCTACAAGGAACTCAAATGTGCCAAAAGGAAAAAAACAAACAGCCCCATTGAAAAGAAGGCAAAAGATATGAATAGATACTTCTCAAAAGAAGAGATATGGGCCACCAACAGACAGATGAAAAAGTGCTCAGTCTCACTCATCACTAGAGAAATGCAAACCAAAAACATACTGATATGTCACCTAACCCCAGTAAAAATGGCCATCATTAATAAACAACAACAGATGCTGGCGGAGATAAAGGAACACTTCTACACTGCTGCTGGGAATGCAAACTACAGCAACCTCTTGGAAGATAGTGTGGCGATTTCTGAAAGAACTAGAAATTGACCTTCCATATGACCCATCAATCCCACTAGTGGGAATATACCCGAAGGAACTCAACTCATTCTGCCAAAAAGATACCTGCACATGCATGTTTGCTGCAGTTATACTCACAATAGCAAAAACATGGAACCAGCTATGCTGCCCATTGATGCTGGACTGGATTTTAAAAAATAGTGCATATACACAATAGAGTATTATGCAGCCATAAAGAAAGACAAACATATGAACTTCACAACAACTTGAAAGGATTTAAAGACTATCATACTCAGTGATCTATCACAGAAACAAAGAACAGAGTACCATATGTTCTCACTCATAAGTGGACCTTGAACAATTATAATAATACTACAAGAAAGGGATTGGCAGTCATGGGAAATTGTCAGGGAAGGAGGAGCACACCTTATCAACAAGGGTACCTGCATAATGAATATTTGTATATCTAACCCTGAATTGTACAACACATCTTTAAAATAAAAAATAATAATAATAATAAAGAAAGTATTTTAGGCAATCGAGAGAGACAGAACTCTCCCCAAACCACTTTATGAAGCAAATATCACATTGATACCCAAACTGGGTAAAGAGCCAACAAAGAAAGAGAACTACAGGCCAATTTCTCTGATGACCATAGATGCAAAAATTCTCAATATGACTCTCACAAATCAGATCCAACAACACATCTAAAAAATCATCCACCATAACCAAGTAGACTTCATCCTTGGGATGCAGTGCTGTTCAACATCCAAAAGGTCATAAACATAATTAAATACATCAGCAGATGTAAAAACAGGAACCATGTGACTATAGCATTAGACACAGAAAAAACTTTCAATAAATTTCAGCATCCTTTCTTGATAAAAACCTTTCAACTCTGGAGCACAGAAAGAACATACCTCAAAATAGTAAGCCATCTATGATAAACCCACAGCTAACATATTGCTAAATGGACAGAAATTGGAAGCATTTCCCCAGAAACCAGAACAACACAAGGTTGCCCACTCTCACCACTCCTGTTCAACAAAGCATTGGAAGTCTTAGCTTAGAGCAATCAGACAAGAGAAGAATATCAAGGGTATCCAAATAGGAAAAGATGAAATTAAGCTATCCCTCTTTGCTGACAATGTGATATTATACCTTGAAAACCCAAGAGAATCTGTCAAAAATCTCTTGCACTGATAAAGGACTTTGG
This sequence comes from Carlito syrichta, assembly GCF_000164805.1. Classification (NCBI taxonomy): domain Eukaryota; kingdom Metazoa; phylum Chordata; class Mammalia; order Primates; family Tarsiidae; genus Carlito; species Carlito syrichta. The sequence continues at coordinate 589,388 of NW_007248618.1, forward strand.
CCAAGACTCAGGGTACAAAATAAATGTGCAAAAGACAGTCTCATTCGTATATACCAACAACAAGTGAGTAGAGAACCAAATAAAAAGTACAATCCCACTCACAATAGCCACAAAAAAATGAAATATGTCAGCATCTCCCTACAAAACACACAACTCAAAAACCAAAGATGACACAAACAAATGGAAAAATACTCCATGTTCATGGGTCAAAAGAAGCTACATTGTTAAAATGTCCATCCTACTAAAAAGGCAATCTACAGATTCAATGCAATATCCATTAAATTACCAAGATCATTCTTCTCAGACCTGGAAATGATAATAGAGAAATTCATATGGAAGCATAAAAGACCATGAATAGCCAAAACAATCTCTAAAAAGAAACAAAGCAGGAGATATCAAACTTTCCAACTTCAAACTTTATTATAAGGCTACAATAATCAAAGCATCCTGGTACTGGTACAAGAACAGGTATATAGGCCAATGGAACAGAATAGAGATTCTAGAAGAAAACCTCAATTTTTTAACCAACTTATCTTTGACAAAGCCTCTACCAACAACCACCAGGGAGAAGAGAACTTATCCAGTAAATGATGCTGGGAAAACTAGCTGACCCCATGCAGAAAACTGAAACAAGACCCCTACCTATCACCATACACAAAATACAGCTCTAGATGGATCAAAGACCTAAACATGAAATCTCAAACTATAAGAATCCTAGAAGGAAATGAAGAAAACAGTCTTATGCGCATTGAAGTAGGCAATCAATTCTTGATGAAATCCCCAAAAGTGAATGCCATTAGAGATAAGATAGATAAGTGGGACCTCATCAAACTGAAAAGATTCTGCAAAGCAAAAGAAACCATCAAGAGGGTGGGGAGACAGCCCACAGGATGGAAAAAATATTTACCAACTGTATATCTGACAAAGGCCTAACATCCAGGATTTACAAGAAACTCAAGCATTCCAAAGGAAAAAAAACAAACAACCCTATTAAAAAGGGGGCAAAGCCAGGCTTGGTGGCTCAACCTGTAATCCCAGCACTTTGGGAGGCCAAGGCAAGTGGATTGCCTGAGCCTGCGGGTTCGAGATCAGCACAGGCAACTTGGTGAAATCTCATCTCTACAATAATAAAAAAATTAGCTGAGTGTGGTAGTGCGTGCCTGTAGTTTCAGCTTCTTGGAAGACTGAGGCAGAAGAATCGCCAGCGCCCAGTAGTTTGACACTGGGATGGCTGTGAGTATGCCACTACACTCCAGACTGGGCTACAGAGTGAGACTCCAACTCCAAAAGAAAAAAAAAAGCGGACAAAGAATATGAATAGACATTTTTCAAAAGAAGATATACGAGCATCCAACAGATACATGAAAAAAATGCTCAGCCTCACTAATAATCAAAGAAACGCAAATTAAAACCACACTGAGATACCACCTAACTCCAGTCAGGATGGCCATGGTCAGTAACTCAAAAAACAAGTGCTGGAGAGGATACAGGGAAAAGGAAATACTACTGTACTGTTGGTGGGAGTATAAACTAATACAATCTCTGTGGAAAATAGTGTAGTGAGTCCTAAAGATCTAAAAATCGACCTTCCATATGACCCTAATCCCCCTTCTGGGAATATACCCAGAGGAACTCAAATCATTCTATAAAAACGATACCGGCACACGCATGCTTATTGAAGCATTATTCACAACAGCAAAAACATGGAACCAACCATGCTGCCCATCACAACTGGACTGAATTTAAAAAATATGGTACATATGCACAATGGAATATTATGCAGCCATAAAGAAGGACAAAATTATGGACTTTGTAGCAACTTGGATGGATTTAGTCTATCATACTCAGTGATCTATCACAAAAAACTGAGCACCACATGTTCTCACTTACAAGTAGACCCTGAACATTTATCATTACACTATAAGAAAGGGTTTGGCAGTAGCAGATGCTGCCAGGGATGGAAAGGGTGGGAGGAGCACATGACATCAATAAGAGTACCTGATCGCAAATCTGGCAATGTGAGGACCAAAGAGAGGTCCAAACTTTACCTGTAAGAGGACCACTTATCAGGCCAGGCAAGGTGGCTCAAGCCTGGAATCCCAGCACTTTGGGAGGCTGAGGAGAGAGGATAGCCTGAGTCCGTGGGTTTGAGAACAGCCTGGGCAACATGGTAAGACCTCGTCTCTACAATAAATCAAAAATTAACCAGGCGTAGTAGCGCATGCCTGTAGTTCTGGCTACTTGGAGGGCTGAGGCAGAAGGATAGTCTGAGCCCAGTAGGGGTAGCCACGAGCATGCCACTGCGCTCCAGCCTGGCAACAGAGTGAGACTCCAACTCAACAAAGAAACAAAGATGACCACTTATCTAACTAATACTGAATTGTACCCCACATCTTTAAAATAAAATAAATAAACAAAAAAATTGGAAATTGGTATTTTACAGAAAATAAAAGTATCTTATTTATTTGAAGTATTTATTTTGTATAAACCACAGTTCATATATTATTAACCAAGGGCTAATAATGAAAGCTTCTGCTTTTTTTCCATAGGCAGCCAGAATTTCAAAATAACAATAAACAATATTTTCCAAAAAGCTAAAAGAAGGGATTTTGAATGTTCACAACATAAATAAATAATGAATGCTCAAGGTGATCAATATTCTGACTATCCTGATTTGATTATTGCACATTGTATACATGCATTGAAATACCGCTCTGTGTCCCCAAAATATGTACAATTATTATATGTTCATTAAAAATAAAAGGAAAAAAATAGCAACATCTGAAGTAATAATCCTGTGGCTTGGTAAATTCAGTTCAAATATTTAACGATGCCTTGAACTTTTCAGATGTTGTTACTGATTAATACTAATGGTCTGTAATGCACACGTCTTTCCAAACAATTATATAAAAGTGAAATTTTGCTATTGTCTTTATATGTGAATAGAACTGTGAGTAAAATGAAAAAATAAACATAGCTAGGGACATTAATTACCCAGAATTTACCACTATCAAAAAAAAGCTAATTCTCAAGTATTTTAGTCCCTAGATTTGTTCATTTTTCCTTAACACGTTAGGAAGATTATAACCATTAAAGAAAAAAACTAAGTCGACTTTCTAACACGTATACCATTTGCTTTTAGCTGAAACTCTTTGCCTTCTATTAAAATTACAGAAATCTATGAAGTGTTGAGAAATTATTTACTAAGACTGACCTACCGTATTTCTGAAACTGAAAAAAAAGTGACTAGTCTAAAGTCATACTTCAAATTAGAAACAATTCAAGGCTTGTTTTTGTTGTTGCTAAACTTACTCCCCATTTCTCTGCCATCTTACGATCATTAATTTGTTACACAATATTCAATTTCTAATTATATTAATCTTATGACAATAAAACTATTTGTTCCAAGATATCATTTGTAGTCACCTGAATTTAGGCTAACTCCTTGGTCCTCCTCTGATATTCCTTGATCTTAGATCGAAATCTATGTCTGCTATAACAAAAGATAAGATATTCTTCCTAAAGCTGAGATAGACAAGTAGGATGGAGAAAAGATAAACGAGTGTCCTAACATGGTTTAGTACACACGTAGAAAATTTATAAATTAAAACTAGTTATTTTGTGCCCATTTATCATCCATCTAGAAAAGACAGCCCATACATCATAACACAAAAAAGAACATTAATTTAGCTTCTTATATAAATGATGTTGATTAAAAGTTAGGTATTCAAGATATCATAAATTAATCATCATTAATGGCAATATCTATTTCTTGAGTATTTCATTTTAAATACTAATGGAGGGCAATATTTGGAGATGTTGCACACATATTTTCACACATTTTCTTGTTCTGTGGCCCTCTAATCTGCAATTGTTTCCCTTTGACTTTTAAACTTTAAGCCATTAGGCCTGGACAAACAGGAAGAAGTCTTGAACAAAAGGATCTAAAAGATACGGGTGAACACAGGAGGAGTAGAAACTAGACTTCCCTGATACCCACACTTCACTTCTTGCCCAACTTAATGCAAAATTTTCTGTACTGAGGCAAGTACTCTCATAAATCTAAGTTCATAAATCTAGGGAATGAGGGAATATAAACCTGTCCTTCATAGGGATTTGGAAAATCCCATTATTTATGTACAAAACTTCACAGAGTTTCTTATAGCCCAGCACAGTAAGAAAGTAGCCAAATCACCTCTGATGCATTAAAGAAGATGAACCTAACAGGGTTTTGAGCACAGGAAGAAAGAACCATACAGATGCAATCAGTTTACTCTCCTGAGGCTGAGATAAAACTATAGAAGTATCAATAGTTGATAGGTGCATGTGTGGCCACCTCTCTTCCTGATGTTCTTCCCAACCCTTCACCATCCTGATCTTACCACACATCTCTTACCTCCTACTCCGCAAACCCCTAGGCAAAGGAGGAGAAAACTTGAATGCAATGTAATTTTATTTTTGCCATTCCAAGGAATGAAGATCCCAATTACAAATTAAATTCAACCACAACACAAATTTTCTGCTTGTGGACTGAGGTTTACATCTTATACATGAGAGACTGTGCTAAGTGCTAAAGGTACAGATAAATTTAAGGAAAAGTTTCTGCCCTTAAATTAGTTCTATAGTTAGGAGACAAAATGCAGGCACAACAGAAGTATACAAAAATATAATGTGATTTGTGCAATACCACAAGATCAAGAAGCGAAAAGATGGCTGCAACTCCCTAATATTCCTCCCTTCAGAAAGAATATATAAACTTAATGTTTAAACCTTCAAAACTATGGAGCTGTAAATGTTTGCAGATCATGTGTCTTCATTCACATTATTGGTCTCTTGAGACTACTAACTGTGTCAAATCTTAAAGTGATCTTAGAGCTAAACTGAGTCTTTTATGTCAGCCAGATGGAGGTAACTATACATTAACGAATACAAAGCGATATATGGGGAAAGCTAAGCTAAAGTGACAAAAGTAGAGAACCATAAGAACAAGCATCCTTTCAAAAGCCACTAACCTCAATCTGATATATTTAATTCTAAGTAAAAAAAAATTCCAAGAATGCTTATGACTTAAGCATAATTCACAGCAGAACTTGACATTTCATTAAAACCTAGCATTGATTTGTTTGAGTTCCTTGTAGATCCTAGATGTTAGGCCTTTGTCAGATGTATAGCTTGCAAATATTTTTTTTTCCCATTCCATAGGTTGTCTGCTTACTCCCTTGATGATTTCTTTTGCTGGGCAAAAACTGTTCAGTCTGATAAGGTCCCATCTGTCAATCTTAGCGTTTGTTGCATTTGCTTTTTAGGACTTAACTATGAATTCATTGCCTACTCTGATTTCCAGGAGGTTATTCCCTAGGTATTCTTCTAAGATTCGTATAGCTTGAGGTTTTACAATCAAGTTCTTAATCCATTTTTAGTTATTTTTGTATATAGGATAGAAAAAAACAAGCAACCCCATTAAAAAGTGGGCAAAGGACATGAAGAGGCACTTCTCAAAGGAAGACATACAAGCAGCCAACAAACACATGAAAAATGCTCAGCCTCACTAATCATCAGATAAATGCAAGTCAAAACTACAGTGAGATACCACCTAATACCAGTAAGAATGGCTATCATTAATAGGTCAAAAAACAACAGGTGCTGGCGAGGCTATGGAGAAAAGGGATGTTTATACACTGTTGGTGAGAATACAAGCTAGCTCAATTTTTTGTGGAAAGCAGTGTAGTGGTTTCTCAAAGAACTAAAAATTGAGCGTCCATATGACCCAGCAATCCCTCTTCTGGGAATATACCCAGAGAAACATAAATCACTCTACAAAAGAGACACCTGCACACGCATATTTATTGCAGCACTTTTCAAAAAGCAAAAGCATGGAACCAACCCAGATGCCCATCAAAAGTAGAGTAGATATAGAAAATGTGTTACATATACATGATTATTATGTAGTCATAAAGAAGAACAAAATTATGCCTTTAACAGCAACTTGGATGCAGCTTGAGACAATTATACTAGGTGAACTAGTATAGAAACAACAGAATACCACATGTTCTCACTCATAAGATGGCCCTGCTCACTGGTCACACAAATACAAGGGTGGGATTGGCAGACTCTGGATACTGGTAGAGGAGGGAGGTGGCACATGGCAATGCACCAGGTACCTGGTCCACTCTCAGGAGGAGAGAGGGCCAACTAGAATCCCAAACTTCACCCGTTAAGCAACCTACTTATGTAGTAAAACCTCACTTATACTTCACAACTCATAGAAAATAAATCTAGCATTGAATGTGAGACATATCAGCCAACATTAACTTAGAAGTTATACTTAGGTTGAATTAAAAACAAACACATGTGGAAAATAGCCTATCTGCTACTTCCTTCTCTGGATTCCAGGACAAAGAAATCATTAAATGATAATAATGATGTTATTGGTGGTGTCTGTTGATTTCAAATCACACTCACTAGAGATGTCAATCTATGAGCAAAAACATTCTCTTAGAGAATCAGCTCACTTGCAGTTCTCTGCTTACGTAAGTTTCAGAACCTCAACTAATTATATTACATGATTAAAATGTTGTCAAAGGAAAAAGTATCAAAATACAATTTAAAAATTAAAACTAGAAAACCTCAAAAAACAATTATACCAAATAAGAAATACTGTTAGAGAAAAAGGAGGGTATAGCTCAGAGTTATATAAAACTTTATATCACTAAAAATGGATAGGTGATGATGACAGAATGATAGATGATAGAGAGATGATAGAGAGATAGATAGATAGATAGATAGATAGATAGATAGATAGATAGATAGATAGATCAGAATAGATGATAGACTAGATGATAGATGGTAGAGACAGAAAGAAGAAAGGAAGGAAGGAAGGAAGGAAGGAAGGAAGGAAGGAAGGAAGGAAGGAAGGAAGGAAGGAAGGAAGGAAGGAAGGAAGATAGATAATCTATATTGTGCAAAAATAGTCCCGGTATAAAGAAAAATGATGACGCAAGAGTAAGTAAACATGGAAATTGGATTACAAATAATCATAGAAGCACTTAGTCTGGATGTTTAAAAATAAATCTATTTACCATTTTGTATGTGGCCAAAACGAAATGTCATAATTCTTTTCCACTCTGTAACTTCAGGAAAATGCCCAAGTGCCAGTTAATTTACAGCTAGTTTCTTTCTTTCTTTCTTTATTTCTTTCTTTCTTTCTTTCTTTCTTTCTTTCTTTCTCTCTCTCTCTCTCTCTCTCTCTCTCTCTCTCCCTCTCTCTCTCTCTCCCTCTCTCTCTCTCTCTCTCTCTCTCCCCACTCCACTTTCTCTCTCTCCCTCTCTTTCTCTCTTTTCCTACCCCTGCTCCGTGATCTCTACCTTGTCTGCCTTGTCTTCCCCACCTCATGACAGAAAGAGGCAATGATAATGATGCCCAATTGATGGAACCCTTCCTGCGGATCCCTCAAGTGCTCCATCCACTGATGGAATACTGCTGGTCAAAGGCTCACTTCTAGATCTAGAACCCCTAGCACAGCATTCCCAGGCAGGGCCCTGGGTGCAAGGCAGTACTGTTTAGAAGAAGTGGCTATGGTGGCATCATGACTGCACTAATCAATGAAAGATGACTTACACTCTCAAAATAATTATAAATGCCTTAAGGACAAGGTAATTCAAGTCTTTTTGTTCTCTATTTCTGTACTCTAGGCTTAGCGCAGTTCTCAAACATATTAACTAACCAATAACTAGCTATGAAATTGAAGTAATTTCAACAGAATATAATATTGTATCCCAATATATTAAGGTGCAAAAGGACTAAGCTAGACAATTGGATATGCACAAGGAGTTGCTAGGCAAGCCAGGTAGTGGCAATCCTGAATTTGTTTAATAATTTAAAGGTATGTCAGAAATAGCAATTATAGTACTTGTTCTTTTTCTGATGCTCCATAGCTCCCTTATCAAAAACAATGTGTGAAACTAAACTCATGTAAATGCAAAGTCTCTTTCACAACAAATCATGTTTTTTATTCAAAGAAACAAACACATAAAATCATTTTCCAAATCATTAGGAAAGATGGAATTTGAGCTTTCTTGAACTACTAAAAGAAAAAACCATTTTTATAAAGCACATGTTGATTCAAGAAACTATTAAAGCCATTCTGTTTATGAAAATATATTTTTATGTTCAACAGGAAATTAAAATTTATTTCCAATAGTAAATAATGTATTTATTATTTTACGGTGTTTAGTCTTTTACTGAGTGTAAAACATTTGATCAAAATCAGCCGGGCGTGGCAGCGCATGCCTGTAATTCCAGCTACTTGGAAGGCTGAGGTGGAAGGATC
>NW_007248618.1:597737-651331 GCF_000164805.1 Carlito syrichta
GGGAGGCTTCACTCACCTTTACTCTGTAACTGACAGCATGGTTTTTGGGGGACATCAGAAAGGGCAGGGTGAACTCCTAGGACCCCTTGGCCCTGGGGAGCCCATTTGGAGCAGCAGGCCAGTCTCATCTGGAGGTTTTAATGATCTGTCATGAGATGCTCACTAGGTCATGTCCTCATCTTGGAAGTCTTTCCCATAGCTTCCAGTTACAAGACTGGCTGTTCACTGGGAGTAAGTTCCTGAGAGGACCAGAAGTGACGTTTTGCCTCTGTTATGCTGCTGAGTCTTCTTCTATCCAGGATGAGGGCTCCGATTCTGAAGGAGGACTCCTCTAGCAAAAACAAAAATAATAAAAATAATGAAAATGTTCACTATGTACCTGCCTGGGGCAAGTGAGTGTACTACATACATGCTTGTCGTGGTGATCTTCTGTAATCCTTTACAACACCACCATGAAAAATGCACTACCATTAGCTTCTTTTTCCTGATACAAAAACTGAGGCTTGAGCCGGGCTTGGTGGCTCAGCCTGTAATCCCGCGCCTTTGGGAGGCTGAGGTGAGTGAATTGCCTGAGCCCGCGGGTTCGAGACCCGCCTGTGCAGCAAGACTTCATCTCTACAATAAATCAAAAAATCAGCCGGGCGTGGTAGTGCATGCCTGTAATTCCAGTACTTGGAAGGCTGAGGCGGAAGGATCGCTGGAGCCCAGCAGGTCAAGGCTGCGGTGGCCAGGAGCGGCCACTGCACTCCAGTCTGGGCGACAGAGTAAGACTCCAACTCAAAAAAAAAAAACCACATTTGATCTGGGAGAAATTATATAGCTGCTTAAATCTACTACCCAGTTTCATAAGGAAACTTAGAGAACAAATCAAATGAGATAATTGGGAGAAATATAATTTATCATATACAATTTAGATTTTTTTCTAATAATGACAATAGAGGAAAAATATTGATTTTTCTTTTCAATTTAGTGGTGTATGGATCTACATTAGCAACTGAAACAAACTCAATTTAGAAAATCTAAATCAAAATCTACATGTTTTAGCTTTTCACTAAAAACACTCTCCTTCTAATGATGATCTTAGAATTAATCTTAAAGAATTCCAGGGAAAATAAAGGTGGAACCATTCTAACAGCATTCTAAATGCTGCATTTGCCTTGAGAGACAAAGTAGTTGCTCTACATAATTTATTTAGAATGCTAACAGTTGAGCACTCTTGAAGCAGTTATTTTCTGTAGTTGACTGTACTCTATACTGAATTGCAGACAGGTACTAAGCTATTGTTATAAGGAGCATTACTCATGACATCCAAGATTTTCTTAAATAAGTTCTCAGTCATTCTCCAGGGTAATCTTGGGCAGAAAAAGAAGAAGAAGAAAAAGAATAAAACTATGTAGTTCAGTTACAGAAACATCTGCTTTAGTCTTAAGACTTAACATAAAAAATAACTAAAGTTAAACATATTTAGTTTAATTCCAAAATGAGATATATTCAATTAACTGATGCCTCTGCTATACATATTTTGAGGAAAAATACATTTTCTTAAAGATTACTATTTATTGAACACTTCTATAAGAAAACTTTCCACTGACCATCTGTCCAAACTGTGTGCTTAAGTTCTAAGAAGCAATAGGCATTTAAAAGAAATCTGTGCAGTTAGTTCCTGGTTGCTATGAGACTAAGGGAAAAAAATACAGTTCCAAATATCATCTTGAGTCACATTAATCTTGGTGATTATCTTTTTTGTGTGAATTTTTTTCATTAATAAAATTAGATAGAATTTGTGAACTTGCAATCCTATTAAGTTATTCTACTTGCAAAGAACCACTGGTATCAGGTGTGTTTCACATAAGACATGCTTATATTCAAGGAGACCAAAAATTAGATCATAACAATGTATATGCATCGAGTAACAAAGACATTCGATAATTGTATTATTTACGTCATGAATTTCTTCCTGAGATGGAGACTTTCTAATTAACGTTTTGAACAAAGATCCTCTCCCTTGTCTTTTATTTTTCTTTTCCATTTTACTTCCCTTTAATCCCTACATTTCAAAGAAGACTCATAATAACCATATGTAGTCAAAAAGTCCATTTTTATCTGTGACACTATCTTTGCCAGAATAGAAGATGACATTAATTTTCTTGTTACCCCATACACAGATTAATCAGTTCTACACCTTTCAAGAATTCTGTGTTTAGTACTTTCTTAAGTGTTTCATATAGAAGTGGTTTTGCCAACTCCAGGTCTGACAAAGGATTAACATCTTGGATCTACAAGGAACTCAAATGTACTGAAAAGAAAAAAAACAAACAACTCCTTTATAAAATGGGCAAAAGATATGAATGGACACTTCACAAAGGAAGACATCCGAGCAGCCAACAGACACATGAAGAAATGTTCAACCTCACTAATCATTAGGGAGATGCAAATCAAAACCACACTGAGATACCACCTAACTCCAGTCAGAATGGCAGTTATTAATAACTCAAAAAACAACAGTTGCTGGAGAGGGTGTGGCGAAAAGGGAACACTTCTACACTGTTGGTGGGAGTGTAAACTAGTGCAACCTCTGTGGAAAGCAGTGTGGCAATTCCTAAAAGCTCTAAATATCAACCTCCCATATGATCCTGCAATCCCCCTACTGGGACTATACCCTGAAGAACCCAAATCACTCTATCAAAAAGATACCTGCACATGAATGTTTATTGCAGCATTGTTCACAATAGCAAGAACCTGGAAGCAACCATGCTGTCCATCCAAAGAGGACTGAATTTTAAAAATATGGTACATATACACAATGAAATACTACGCAGCCATAAAAAAGAACAAAATCATGAATTTCGCAGCAACCTGGATGGAACTAGAGTCTATAATACTGAGTGACCTCTCACAGAAACAAAGATCTGAGTATCACATGTTCTCACTCATAGTGGACCTTGATCACCCAACGTATTACCATAAGAAAATGACTGATAGTGGTGGGAAACTATGGGGCGGGGAGGGAGATGGGATTAATGGTAGTAAACATCTGTCTGGGGACGGGGAGACAAGGGTGCCTGAACGAAGCATATTTGTATACCTAACCCTTAACTGTACTCCACAATAATAAAAAATATTGATTATAAAAAAAAAGAATTCTGATGAGTTCTCAAACTTCTAGAAATGGTAAATTCAACATACAGAACACAGATATCCCGGAAGCTTCATGACAATGAAACTTTCACATTTGGTATGTTCTGTTAGAACTATTCATAGTTTCCTCACTTATAGTATTGTAATTGTTCAAGGTCTGCTTATGAGTGAGAAAATATGGTACTCTGCTCTTTGTTTCTGTGATAGAAAGGGATTGGAAGTAGTGGGAAACTTTCAGGGGAGGGAGTAGGATTGGCAGTTGAGGGAAACTGCTAGGGGAGGGAGGGGCATGCCTCATCAACAAGGGTACCTGCATAATCAACATTTGTATACCTAACCCTGAATTGTACCCCACATCTTTATATTAAAAAAAGACAGTTTCCTCAAACAACTGTTCTTTAGGTAATAAAAACCAATAAAGTACTTGCAAATTATTTTCTTTACACAGATCATTACTATCTAAAGTTGTGGGAATAAAATGTTATTAACATAAAATCCACTTAAGTAAAAGAATAAACAACATATCAAAACATTTTCATATCCCTCTTCATATTGAACTTAAGATAGCTGCAGTTTGAAGAAGATATGTTACACTGGAAAAGTGGTTGTGTTGACAAAAGAGATCAGACCTGCATGAGCCCTGTGGCCTCACTACAGATCCACAAACTCTATAACTATACATTTAGAACAATAAGCTATAGGGCAAGCTAACACTTCCCTGAATACGAGTACTTATACTCTCAATGCTAAAAATGTTGACCCTGAGGATGCCTTGGTCATCTGGAAGACTCAAGAAAACTAGCAAATTGCAGATTTCCAAAAAACCATATGTTGATATGCAGTGACCTTCGTTCAAGCATCTGACTCCCTAAATAACAGAACCTGTCCATCTAAGCTCAGAAAGAGCTAGGCCAAAGTCTAGATTCCTTTCAGGGCAAAGATACACTTCTCAGATACATTTCAGAAACACAAAAACAAAAGTTGAGGCATGCCAGGCAAAACAGTGAAGTGGGTATGGACTCTACCAGGGCCCTATCTTCTTTCTCTACTCCTTTCTTTTTCTCTCAAAAACACTATTACCAGTTTTAAACAGTACTAAAACTTAATGAATTTTCTGTCCAAAATCACATGCATCTTAAAGGAAAACAAAATCCTTGAATAACTGAATGCATCATCTTCCCAAAATACCCATCTCCCTAAAATTCCTAACTCAGTGGATACAAATTAAATCTACTCAGTCACCAACACCAACAACCTGAGACTCAGTCTGAGGCTTCTTCCTTTCCTTCATCCAATCTACTTCCAAGCACTGACAGGTTTTTCTCATAAATAATTCTCAAATCCACAACTTCTATATCCCAACTAATCTGTTCTAGTTCCAATCGTCATTATCTGCCTAAAAGAAAATAGCCTTACAGCTTCAGCTGCATCCCTTTTAATCCATTTCTACTCAGATGCCAGACGGAGTGCTGAAATAAATAAATCAGATCCTGACAGTCTCTCGCTTAAAATCCTTCATTGTTTCAAAGATAAAGTTAAATTCTATCAGCTTCTACAAAAGATCCCTCAGTTAAGCACATTCGGCATGTTTTATTGATTGTATTCTCTATCCCAAATTTCTCCATGTCATTCTCTGGTTTGTAACAGAATAGATAATTTCTTTCATCATGACTTCTACAAGGACTAGGGAAAATATATTTTCTGTCTGTATTTAATTACTCAAGTTGAGACTAAGATGGAGTGCTCATCACAACTTGTTACCTACCTTTGATCTTGACTGCTAGCAAGATAGACTCATTCAATGCTGGAACCAATTAAATTAATCTTGTATACTGCACTTCCTCTCTCTCTCTCTCTCTCTCTCTCTCTCTCTCTCTCTCTCTCTCTCTCTCTCTCTCTCTCTCGTGCGCTCTCTCTCTCTCTCTCTCGCGCTCTCTCTCTCTCTCTCTCTCTCTCTCTCTCTCTCTCGTGCTCTCTCCATGCCACCTAAGAGTCACACTGAAGGGTTTCACTTTTTATTTTACTTCAGAAGTTTTCTCCACTGTACGTAAGTCAATGGCTTTTGATGATATTTTTTGTTGCACTTACAAACATCACTTTTACATAGGCAACAAAAGTTTTACCAGTCAAAACTTATATATGCATACACTGGAAGTGAGCCAGATTTTAACCCTGGAGAAATCCAACCAAACTAAAATACATTAATAATGAGATATGTTAGAAAATTTACCTTATTCTAAAGAATAAGCAGTTTTATGCCATGCACAATTTGTAATATTTTTTAGTTCTTTGTTAGTAATTTATTAATGTGGCTCTTGCGTTTCATCAACACCATTTCTTATTACTTCTTATCTGTACTTTTAACATGTATCAAGTGACATTTGTCTGTCAAATGCTATGTTCACTAAGTTTATAATGTGATGACTTTTATTCTGCTATATTAAGTAAAATAAAAAATCCCAGGTCCTATTCTCCTTGTTCAACTAATAAAACATCAGAAAATGTCTATCTTTTAATTACTTTCACTAAAAACTCTTATCTGTAATAGTGACAATCCAATAACTTTCACAAATGGTTTTTAAAGTCCCTTGCCAAATAAATACTGAATACAGTACATGAACAAAACAGAGAAAAGCTATGCTACAGTGTACTGGAGTGTGGCAGAATGCTAAGGGAAATGGCCAAGCTACATTTTATGCATGAAGCACCAAACTTGTCTATGCTCCATAAAACACTTCAGATCTCATTAAAACCAAGTGAATATGCCAATAAGAGGAGCTAAGGCCAACTTTAGCTTTCTTCTGTATTGGGTTAATTTACCCTAAAAAAAAAAAAAAAAGGAATTCCACAAACCCTTAACTTTCAATTATAATGCCATCTTGCGGAAAATGTAGAGGCAATGCAAAAGACTTATTAGCATCTTGATATAATAGTTAGCAAACCACTGTGGAAACATGGCAGATCTATGAAAACTTACTACACCAATGAACAATGTTTATATCAAAGCTTTCTAATTCTGCAAGATAACAATCATTTCAAGATGCAGATCTTTCTTCCGTACCGTTAGGATCCAGCCAACTACATTATCATATGGAAGGTAAGTAAACGTGCCAATGTAGCATTGTAAAATTGACACAAGAAGAAAACATATGGAGACAAATTTGTCTAGTGTCTAAGTCAGTAGTCCTTTTTGTGAATGATTTAAAACTTGCTTTGGCTGTCCCAGGCCAGCTGTTGACCTCTATCAGAAAGTTGAAGGTTTTCAGTAGCCTCGGGATATCCTATTTTTCACAAAGCTAGTGCATTGGGAGGTATTGGGACTTTGTTACCTATATGAGATCCCTATGGATCCCAGCTAGATCAAACATAATAATAATAGACTCTTTGAAAAATAAGATATCAAAAGGATTGGCTAAGCATCAGCCTTATTTTAGAGCTTAAGTAATGGTGTAATAATGGTTATGTTACTTGAGGTACAGAGTAGAGGTTGTGAATGCAGGATTTGTAGCTGAACAGGCTGAGTTTTAATTCTAGCTCAACTATACAACCTTGAGCAAATTATTTAATCTCAATCTCAAATTTCCAATTATTAAACTGGATGTAATGATAAGAATACTCATCTCAATGGGCTACTATGTGGACTAAATGAGCTAATACATCCAAAGTGATCAGACAAGCACCTGGCATAGAACCAAATAATATCTTTTTGCTAAAAAAATACTTCTTTTATACTAAGATTTATTCGATTATTACCTTGATCACTGTACTTTCTTTCTAGCGATGATGTTCTGAAAGCAATTTTTTGGTAAACACTATTTTCTGTGAAAGTGAAGTAGCTAAATTAAATACACTTCTATTCCAAGACAAGTAACTAACTCTACTCTAAACAATATCATGTGCAAATTATTATTAACCTGTTTACCTGGTTTTGTATTTTTTGTTCAACTTTTCAAAACTATCAACTTCTACTTTGAGAATGTGTCAGTTAAGTTGAGCTGTATAAATACAACAAAATCTAAAATAAGAGTTGTCTGAACAAGACAGAAGTTTATTTATCTTATATTTAAGTTCTGAATTACACTCAGGCCCAGACTCCCTCCTACTCACTTCACAGCCGCTCTTGGAAAGTGACCCTCTTCTTCATATTCCAGGAGGCTGCTACACCTACAACTGCCAACACTGCATCCACTAACGAGGCAAGAGAGTCAAAGAGGACTAGCCCCTTTTCAAAAAAGACTCAAACACATCTGCCCTTGTCTCACTGATAGTAAGCTAGTCATTGCTCACTTCTAAGAACCAGAGAAAGTATGTGGGCTGAAGAGCACTTTTACTTAAGAAGCCAAGAAGCAAGAATGAATGTTGAGAGACAATTAGTGGGTTCAGCTTCAAAAATAAATGAAAAGATAAGAGAAAGAAGAGAGAGAAGAGAAAGGAAAGGAAGGGAGACAGGGGGAGGAAAGGGTAGGGGAGAGGAAAGTAGAAGGAGAAGGGGAAGGGAGAGGAGAAGGGGAATGGGAATGGAAGAGAGAAGAGAGGAAAGGAGGAGAGGAGAGGAGAAAGAGAGAAGAGGAGAGAGAGAAGAGAAGGGTAGGGGAGGGGAGGAGACGGGGGAGGGGAGGAGAAGAGAGGAGAGGAGAGAAAAGCCTGTTGCAGGTGGGCAAGTTTGTGGTTGTATCTATTGTGACTAGCTAGGAAAACTGGATCAATGGATGAGCAACTTTCAACAAGCCATGGCTGGTGGGAGATACCAGCTTGCACATTTGTCAATATTAATTAGGTGGACTGTGTTCCAATCCTCTATTTGTATCTTCCTGACAAGGTACTTTTATTCTGTCTATAAAGGAGTTTCAGGATTTGGCAGCAGCCACGATACTCACGTGACAACCCATTCAGACTTATAACTTGGGACTATTTTCCCCTAGAATCAATGATTCCAACCTGATTCCATACTCTAAGTTTATTTATATAGTTACCATTGACAATACACAAATTTCACTTTACTTTTAACTTCAGAAGGTGTGAAAATTCAAGATCTTAAGAGGCAGCATAGTGTAATGGTTACAAGTACAGGCTCAAAAGCATGATTGCTTGAATTTCAATCCCAGTTCCTCTTTTTACTAAAAATAAAAGTAGGGCAAGTTGTTTCATTTTTTTCTACCCCAGTTTCATCTTTTGTAAAAATGAATATAATGACAAAATATACCTCCTAGAATTGGCATAAGGATGACATGAGTTGATAAATGTAAAGCATTTGCACAAGGTCCTTGCATATAGTAACTATTCAAAAGACATAAGCTCTTACCAGTTGCAGACTTGTTTTCTGGAAAAGGACAGTGCACTATAACCTGCAATCACAAATGATGGACAAAAGGTAAAGTCCACAGCTGAGCACTCGGGGGAGGTGGTTTTGCCATACTCAATCTGGAATTAATTCTCCCTTCTGAAGAGTGAGGTACTGCAAAAATCGTCATACTACCACAACATAGCTCAGAAATGGTTAAGTGAAAATGATTGGGTATTATGTAGAAGAATATGGAGAGAGATATCAAAGAGTAGCATCACCCCACAAAGAAACAGGAAACATTCTAGGACAGAAGAGGTAGTAAGAATTTTAAGAATGTGGTAAGTACAGAAGAAATTGCCTCAAGTTTCATACAATGAAAAACAAGGAGAGTTGGTCTATAGAAATTTATTTGAATGATGACTGTCTAAAGTGTGACTCCTGAGCACTTTCACAGACTGTGGATTCTATGCAGGTATTATCAAAGGCCTTGAAGCAGCAGGAAATGTGTGTAATGTGGGACAAAGACAAGGTCCATCAACCCTGACCTGGATTATGAAGAACTAGCCTTACATTTAACTTAGCCACAAAAGTACTTTTCATGGAAGAAACTAAAACTTAATACTAGAATCCTAATCTATATCATTTGTAATATGTTTGCATATAACAACACACGTGCATTTCTATTTGAATTAATTATGTAATTTTCAGTTCATTTCATGACTTGATAATATTCAACTTATCTAGTTGTCATTATTTAGCACAAAGGTAAAGAAACTCTTCGGGCTTTATTCCAGATATATGAATGGGGTGGACTCCATAAGATAATTATGGTCAGACTTCTGCATCTGTGTGTTCCACATCTGTGGACTCAACCAAATTAAAAATATTAGAAAAAAATGGATGGTTGAGTCTATATTGAATATTAAAGACTTTTTTCTTGTCCTTTCTAAACAATACAGTATAGCAATTATATATAACATTTACACTGTATTAGGTATTATAACTAAACTAAGATGATTTAAAGTATGCAGGAGGATGTACGTAGGTTATATGCAAATACTACACCATTTTATATAAGGGCCTTGAGTATCCATGGAATTGATATCCATGGGGATACTGGACTAATCCTCCAGGGCTACTGAGAAATGACTACACACTATCCAGGACACAAGGTAAGCAATATCCCAAACAGAATGCTGCCTCCACCTGCTTAACTTGCCCCCTAATTGCACTGCATGTAATATTCCTTCTGTGAAAAGGTAAGAAAAGTATTTTAATAAAAAATTATATTTTAATAAACCCATGTAAGGTAGAATTGTCTTTAAGATTGACATTCATAAGAAGCCAAGAAGCCAAGAAGCATTCATAAAAGCTCTTTGATATAAGGAAAGAACAAAAATGTCATATCCCTAATGTGTTACCTCATGTGTTAAAGAATTACTTTTCCTCTTTAGTTCAGATAATTTATTTAGTTAGTTCAGATTAACTTAGTTCAGATAATCAAATATAACTTTTATTTCAAAGAGAAAAGCAAAGATAAGAATGAGGTGGCAGTCCTTGTGAAAGACTTCTACATAGCTTGGGGCTCTGCTGGTCATGCATACATTTCTAGAATGAGAACAGCAACACAATATGTAAAAATATGCATATTTTAAAAGTAATCACTGAGAACGAGAAAGAGCAAATGTAAGCTGAGCAATATAATAAACTCTTAAGCCCAAATATTTTATGCCACACTTCTCTAAACATTTGAAGATTAAAATATATATAATTTTTATGCTATAAGCATGATAATACAAACACAACTTTATGTTTTATGCAAGTCAGGACTTGCATAAATAATATATCTTTATTATATATTTTTATATATAATATATATTATATATAATAAAGATATATTATTTATGCAAGTATATATATAAAGATATTATACATTATTTTAATAATAATAATATCTTTATTATATATTTTTCATACATTCATGTGTCTAATTGTAAATTACTGATTCCAATTTTCTGTTAAACAAATATTAACTGGCATCTGCTATGTGTCAAGCACTCTTTTAGGTGCTGGAGAAATGATAGAAACCAAAACAATATTTCTATTTTCATGAAGTTAAGCATTCCACTTAGTTTGTCCAAGAAACATGAAAACTTTCTAATGAGTTAGAATTCATTCATTTTTGAATTAAGCCCAGAATCCTCTTCCACATGATATTCCCCAAAGCAAGCATCACTACCCCAAATTTCTAATGAGAGGGAAGTCCTTGCCAAACACTAAAAGCAGAACTAAGGAATCACTGCTCCTCAAATGATGACATACAGTGGACTCATAACTAAAGTGACAGCAGTGATTGTTCTGAAAATAAAAGGACAGGGCTGTTTTTCACTTCACAGTCTCCACCCACAAGCTGAGAGCCACCAATAAGCAAACACACTTTCTTATATACACTGTGGAATACTATGCAGCCATAAAAAGGAATGAAATCATGTTCTTTGTAGCAACATGGTTGGAACTGGAGATCATCATCCTAAATAAACTGACTCAGAAACAGAAAGCTAAACACTGCATGTTCTCACTTACATGTGGGAGCTAAATAGTCACAAATATGGAAATGATAGACACCAGGGACACTCATAAAGGGGGAGGGGAGAGGGTAGTTAAGGTTCAAAAATTACCTCCAGGGCACAATCTAGAGAATAGACCACTTGAGACCCAAACCCCACCACTACACAATATGGTCATATAATAAATATGCATGTGCACCCCCTGAATCTAAAATTTTTAAAAATAAGCAAATACATGCTTCTTCTCTCTAGTCATTCCTTGCATCACACCTACAAATCTATAGCCTGTACTGTTCCAGGTACACATGCACATGACATATATATTACACATGCATAAGCACACACAAGAACTTAAAAGGGAAAATTTGTCCACTAACTATATCATGGTGAAGATCTAGGCATTCAGATCCAAAAGAAATCCAGGCACTTGAACTGGGGATCCCTGAAAAACAAAAGTTTCCCTTCGGTAAAACTATAGATGTGTGTAGGTTAAGAGCTGAAAGCTCTTGGAAAGTGGTCACTACCCCCTGTTCCCAGTTCCTGTCTCTCTGTCTTTCCCAAACCAAAGGCCAGAAAAATGTCACAAGGTGTTGAGTAGAGTCTTGAAATAGAAATCCGGTGTGAGGTTTCTCAATCACAGATTGAGTGACAGCCTGAGGACCAGAATCAGAGTAATCTGTCCAATATAGGGACTCTGATGCATGTGAGATAGTTGCCACTTGGACTAACCTTAGCAGAGATTATTTTTAAAGTAACATAGCAGTATATCTAAAGAGACCCAATAATGAGAGAGAAAGAGAGAGAAAAAAAGACTTAAGTCAAAACAAATAAGCACATGCTGGTGACAGAACTACTGGAGAAAACAGATGATTTTTTAAAAATAATAGTCAGGATACCTGAGGAGATACAAGTCCACTACAAAAAAAAGAACTTTCAGAAGAAAACAATATTAAACAAAATTAATGTTTAAATTATGATGTGCAAAGTAAGTTATTCAGGAGGCAAATTTAAAGAGAATTTAGATCTTGTTGAAATCTGCTTTAGTAGACTGAAAAATCAAATAGAAGAAATGTTTTAGCCAGGCTCGGTGGCTCAGCCTGTAATCCCGCGCCTTTGGGAGGCTGAGGTGAGTGGATTGCCTGAGCCCACGGGTTCAAGACCTACCTGGGCAGCAAGACCTCATCTCTACAATAAATCAAAAAAAATCAGCCGAGTGTGGTAGTGCATGCCTGTAATTCCCGGCTACTTGGAAGGCTGAGGCAGAAGGATCACCGGAGCCCAGCAGGTTGAGGCTGCGGTGGCCAGGAGTGGCCACTGCACTCCAGCCTGGGTGACAGAGTGAGACTCCAACTCAAAAAAAAAAAAAAGAAATATTTTAATAATGGAGAAAAGGATACAAGGAGATAAAAATCATAATACATCCTGAACACCAATGATACAAAGTCTGAACACCAACGATACAAAGAAAAATATTATACTACATAATTGTAAATAATTTATATGCAAATAAAAAAGTTATCAAACTCACATGTGATTTCTCACCTCTGACATCAGATGTAAGTTTAATGAAAAGCATCTAGACACCACCAAAATGCAAGTACTGCAACCATGTGTCTTGAACCAAGATAAGGTGTCATTCATCTTTTTAGTGTTGAAGAAGGACTTCTGAGGATGTGCAAAGAGTCTGACAGTGTATTACCCATAACTGGA
Source organism: Carlito syrichta (assembly GCF_000164805.1). Lineage (NCBI taxonomy): Eukaryota > Metazoa > Chordata > Mammalia > Primates > Tarsiidae > Carlito > Carlito syrichta. The sequence continues at coordinate 610,437 of NW_007248618.1, forward strand.
ATAAGGGCTGAAAAGACAGTAGGAAAATCTAGACAGGGAAGATCAAGAAGAGAGTAAATAAGGGTGATCAATGACTCTTGAAATGTATTTACTAATAGTTAAACACAAGTGAATATGATACAATAAATGGTATAATAATATAATAAATGGCAATAACTACAGAAAATAATACTTATTGACTGCTCACATATAAAAAGCAATGCAAGCACTTTTTCAATTCCTCCTCACAGGAAACCCATAACTATTATTACAGCAACTTCAAAATTCAAAGTTGTGGGTGAAGGAAATGCAGAGTAAAATGTCTTAGCCTACAAAGAGTAGGAAGAGAAGTTAAAATATAGTAATTTTTTTTTCAGGTGTGCTGGTGGCTGTGGAAGAAACATAAGTAGAGTTTTTTTTGAGAAAAAATAGTTGCTATTTCTGAAAGGAATCCAATTGTGTGTATTAGTCATGTACTGAATTCTCACATTAAAAGATATAAGCCAGTTGAGTTAAAAAAACAAACTCAGCCATGGGTTATTTTAAAAACTCACTAAAATCAAAGTGATAAAGACTTAACATAAAAAGATTAACAAAGCAAAAATGTATGAATGCAAGCAAAAAGAATGTAAGAATGTCAATAATATTATTAGATCAGGTGGAACTTAAAGTTTAAATAACTACACAAGTCACGTGAACTATAATTGGTAATTATAATTTATAAGTACGCATAATGCCCATAAACTTGATGATATCTAAATATGGTTGTTAAATATTTAACACAAAAATTGTTAGAAATGAAAAAGAGGAGCTGACAACAAAAACAGGATAAATTATAAATGACAATCATAAGGATAATACAATAATTTAATTTTAAAACTCAAGGAAATTAATTTAATAGCTATATATAGAACTGCACATTTCTCAACTAGAAACTTTACACTTTTTTTCTTTTTCTTTTTTTAATTTAATTTTGTTTTAAAGATGTGGAATATAATTCAGGATTAGGTAGATAAGTGGTCATTGTACAGGTAAAGTTTACACTTTTTGATATGTTCAAGGAACAACAACAAAAATAGGTCATATCCTTGACCTCAAAGAAACTTTTTGGTTTTTTTAGTGGAGATCTTATAGGTTAGATATTCTAATCATATTCTAATAAATTTAGAAAATGTTAAGCAATTTCAACCTAGTTAAATGTTCTTTTAAATTGCTATTTTAAAGAAGGGCACAATTCAGGGTTAGGTATACCAGTGGTCATTGCACAGGTTTGAGATAGGGACACTTATTGATGAAGTATGCTCAACCCCCCACCGCCATCCCTCCCCTGGTAGTTTCCAATTACTGCCAATCCCTTTCTGTTAGTATAATGATAATTGCTCGGTGTCCACTTATGAGTGAGTACATGAGGTACTCAGTCTTCCGTTTTTGTGATAGATTACTGAGTATTATAGACTCTAAATCCATCCAAGTTGCTGTGAAGTTCATCATTTTTTCATTCTTTATGGCTGTGTAATACTCCATCATGTATATGTGCCATATTTTTTTAATCCAGTCCACTTTCGAAGGGCAGCACAGTTGGTATTAATAAATATAGTTCTAAAATAACCCGTAGATCAAAGAGAAAAGTCAGACTGAAGAACAAACTATGAAAACATTATAAGAAACCACTATCTGTGAATCCATGGGACACCGTAAAAGCTATACTTAAGAAAACAGATGGCCTGCGGTGCTTTGATGACTAAACATAGAAGCCTGTAAGTAAACACAGTACTGACATAAAACAGAAACAACTCAAAAAATCTACTTAAAATGTTGGAAGACTAAATTAATATGAAATCAAAACAGAAATTAGAATTAAATAAAATAAATAAGGTCAAAACTTCTATAAGATTCCAATGAAGCAAATAAGCTACTGATTAAGAAGGGAATGAATAGCAAAAATTTACACCAGATTAATATTGAGAAGAGGGACATAATCCATTATAGAACACATTAAATAACTGAAAAAGTTACAATTGAACCTATGATGATAAGTTTTAAAGAGACAGGTAATAAAATGCTTCCTAGCAAAATCTGAATTTGCAAGTTAGACCTAATAAGCAGAAAATCTTGAATACATCAATTACTTATGAAGAGACTGGAAATGTGATAAAAGATCTAATATTACTAATATTATTCCAAATATTGAAACACCAAAATAATCAGATTTGTAATTGATGATTGCACAGGGAACCACTGTATCATCCAACATTGACTTGAAGATTCTAGTAAATATAATTAGAGAAGAAAATGAAATTATCTGTATAAATAATGAAAAAAGAATATATGAAACTTTGTGTGCTCAAGCCTATGATTTTATATTTTGAAAACCCAAGAGACTCAAAATTTTTAAATTCCTTTACATTTTATATGATAATTTGATAAAGTTCTGCAATAAGAAGTTGGAATAAATAAATAAACATGTATTGTCTATTTTAGCAATAGGTAATTTACAAAGGAAATGAAAACATTATTTCAAAAGCAACAAAAATCAAAAATTTTTAGAAACATATTTAGCAAGAAAGTTACAGGATCTACATAAAGAAAACAATCAAATAATTTAGGTAGGATTTAAAAGAAAACATAATAAAAAGAAATATATTCTAGTCTATTGTATGACTTATATAGCCAAAATACAATATTTTTTTTTTTTTTTAGTCAAAGTCTTACTCTATCACCCAGGTTGGAGTGCAGTGGCATTCTCAGGGATACCACAGCCTCGACATGCTGGACTCTGGCAATCCTTCTGCCTCAGTCTTCCAAGGAGCTGGAACAACACACATGCACCACCATGCCCAGCTAATTTTTGATTCATTGTAGAGGCAAGGACCTACCAAGTTCTCCAGGCTAGTCTCCAACACCTGGGCTCAAGCAATCCTCTTGCCTCTGCCACCCAAAGTGCTGGGATTACAAGTGTGAGTCACCTTGCCCAGAAAATAAGAATTTAATACATTTTTACATAAATTTAATTAAAATTAAATTAAAATATCAATCAATTTAGCTGAATAAAATTATAGGGAAGTTTATATGGAAAAATAAATCCCAAGAATATCAAAAACAGTACCAAAAACAATATTAGGAGAAGATGATATTGACTTATAGAATTTTATGAGATAAGTAATCATATTGATATGGTATTAGCACAGAAATAGTAGACAAATAGATCGGTGGAAATAAATCCATACTGTACATGTGCATGTACAATATATACACATATACATATAAACATATTTATATAAGCATTTGTGACAAAGCTATATTATAGCCCAAACCAGTTTTTGTTTGTTTGTTGTTACTGTTTTTAGAGATAGAGTCTCACTATATTGCCCAAGCTGGACTTGAACTCCTGGGCTCGAGGAATCCTCCCATCTCAGCCTCATAATATCTGGGACTACACCACCATGTCTGGCCCAAATACAACTTTTTAAAATGATGGATTGTATATAAATGTTATTGGCATATCTTGCTACATACCTTAAAAAGTTAAACTGAACCCCTATCTTACCCCATATACAAACATTAATTTCAAATTATTTTAGAAGTAAAAAAAACTTACTTACAAAACGAATATAAGAAGATTCATACCAAAAAGATGAAAGATGACATTTACAAATAAGACCTTATAGACCAAGATAGAAAACCTAAAATGTGTAAAAATGTGATAGAAACATTCCTCTATGTTTAAAATTTATAGTATAATATGGCAAAAGATGCAATACACAAAATAATTGATACCTATTGACAAGTGGAAAAATAAAAACAAAAATAAATTTTAGATGGCATTTTTCATTAAGATTTTAAAATATATGACATAGACCAATGACTATGGCAAGTACTAAAGCCATAGTTCATTAGTTTATGTTTTTATGTCTATTCCAAAATTTTTAACTACAATAAGTGCTTGAAAACTTTTTTTAATGGTACAATATTCATAGTGCTTCTCATTCTAAACTCCCAAACCAGTCTCATCAGGCAACAATAAAGACTGATATTATTTCAAGCTTCCTATTATTTTTGTTGTTGTTGATATTGATGTTTGTTTGATTGTTGCTTAGTTTGTCTTAATTCTTGCCTTTATTGGAATTGCAGCTTTCCTCGAAGACTCAGTGATGAAAACAGCAGGTTCCCAAGAGGGCTGAATGCAAAGCAGAAGCAGTACGGGAGTGGTCCCCGGACAGGACAACAAGGGGTGGAGTGACTGGGAATTATGATCATATAATCAGTTGATCTTAGGCATCCAGCCAGTGGTCTGATTGCATTCAAGAGGAAATTCAATTTTAATGGAAGTAAACTGTTATTTAAAAGATAGTATTTCAAAAAAAAAAAAAGGATTAATGGGATGCCTAGAGAGATGGTGGTAATGATCAAAATCACAGGAGAACACATGACTTCATAGGTGGCTACTAGCAAAGTTGTGACTGCTGGAGAAGAAGGACACTGTGCCTGAGAAGTGAGCCAGGGCAGGGGAGCTGGTGGATGGGAGGGAAATTGGGGCTGCAGCATCATCACTGCTGGAAGCTCAGATCTGCTGCCACGGAGAGCAGAGCTATACCTATCCAACAAGTTCAAAGTGCTGTTGATAGAGACTAGATTTAGCAATAAGATAACTATAAGGTTCTGAGGTAACTAATAAGTTTTCAGTCAAATGACAAAGTTGACTCATGATTCTCTCTATCTAAAGGTTAAGAGCATAGATTCTGGAGTTCAAATAAAGACGGCCTATTGTCTAATCTCAGATTTTCTGCTTACTTGCTGCTACCTTAGGTACTTTTTCCAAGTTCATTGTGTCTCATTTTTCTTATTAGTTCAACAAAGTTAATAATAGTACCTACTTATAGGTTTGTTGTGTACACATGTATAGGACTTAGAACAATCCTGATACAGAAAGGTACTAATAGTTGTTAGCTATTTTTATTATCTTCTATTCAGTCAACCAAAATACATTTACTGAGTATCTACTACACTCCTGATGCCATATTAGCACTTGGAACACAAACAGTAATAAGAAATATAGCCTTAACTTCAAACGGCCTAATGAGGAGGTAGACAAGTTACTAGCAATCGCAAGTCCTAGTGCCACAGCCCCTGTTAGACAGATGCAAAGTCCTGGGTGGAAACAGAGGGAGCAGTGTAGCTCAGAGAAGTAAAAAGTCAACACAGACCCACTGCTAGATGCAGCTATTGAAATGGTCTTGAGGAATGGTAGAAAATGAAGAGCACAGCTTGTGCAAGGAATGAAAGGATGGTGCATAGCAAGGCTGAAGAGGGAACTACACGTCCTTGAATAACAGCTAGAACCCAAGTGTCAGGCAAGGGAGAGGTGTGGTGAGATGGCTGGGGTAAGGTCAGTGACGTGGGCAGTGGTAAGAGAGAAAGAATATTGTGTGTGAGGGAATTTGAACATGACCTGAGAGTTTCTTAAGCCTTTGGGATGACATACTCATTCATGCCTACATTCCAAATCCAGGCAGGATTGTGGTGAGGGATACTGGAGGCAGAATGGCATGGCAAAATTCAGGAGAACTGATGATAGCCCATTCTAAAGCAATGCCAAGAGAGAGGAAAAATCAGCAATGAAGAAAACCAATGTTTCATTCTTGGTTTCTAATATGGTATAGGAATTAGGGGAACAAAGAACTTTACAATGTCTCTTCAGTTTATGCAGTTTCTGCCTCCTATAGAAGGAAAGTTGGTGTAGCCATACCTTAAAATAAGAGCTAGAGGTTTTGTTGAAAGATGGCAGCAGAGCCAGTTGGATTATGCAAGTCCCAGTGTGAGTGAGTGAGTGAGTGTATGGAAAATTTTACATACATGTCTGTGAGCAAGTGAGCATGTGAATGGCTGACTGAGTGGGGACTCGGATGCAGGTGGCTGGGGATATTCTGGTGAAGTAGCTGGTGTTGCAACTGCTCTGCTTGGACCCTAGAGTTTGCCAGGGAAAAGAAGCTGCGTGTCATATTTTTTTTAAATCAACAAAGTCCTTCCTGGAAAGGAGCCATAAACAAGCTACTGGGAGTGACTGCTGGCTCCAGGCACTGCCTCACCTCCACAGCACCAGGCCAGACACTGGCAGCAAGGGCTACAGAGTGAGCACACCAAGGGAGCCCAGAAGCAGAGCCCCACTGGAGAAGATGAAAGAGGCACTTTGCCACCATCTTGAAAATTAGGCAGAAAAGTTCTCTGGCTTCCTCACCACCGAGAGACAGACCCAATCCCTGTGACCAGTGAATTAACTACTCAGGGGTTGATTGTGACCCAGAGGAAATATCCTGAAAGCACAAGGTCCAGAAAGATAAGACAAGTGCTGAGTCTTAGGCACCCCAACTCCTACCCTGAACCAGCTGTGAGACAAAGAGTGTGACCAGAAAACGATGAGGAAGACCCACAAAGAGGTCAGCAGGGTTCACACACATACCCACTGCATCATCATATAAAGTGGTGGTGGAGAATGGGTCTCAGAGAACCTATATGACAATCAGTGGACATTGTAATTTGCAAATTGTTTCTGAATCATAGCTCCCCATCCTACACCTTATTTGATGCTCAAAACTACAAGAAACAGCAAAGTTTCCCAGCCACAGCCCTGTTTCAAAGTATAACAAATTAAGAGCCCTGATCAGGGAAGAAGAGAGAGCTGAGCAAATATAAGAAGGGAAAGCCTCTCCCACTGCCATTGAATAATGATTCTAAAGAGAAATGAAAGAGATCTTTTAAAATGAGGAAAAATTCATGGAATAACACAGGTAATTCCTGGTGTAAAAAAGATAAAACACCTGAAAAATCAGACCTCAGAGCCCAAACAGTGGGAGTCACCAACAACTGATCCCAGAATACATCAGGGATTAGGGAAAGAATGGAAAGATTGAAAAAGATTCAAGAAAGACAAGAAACAACAATGAAAGAAATTGTAACAGGTATTGTGACCATAAACAAATTTAATCCAGGAAATAAAGAACAAGATAAAAATCAAGCATGCTGAATTAATCAAACAGAAGAAATAATCTCAGAACTTAAAGACCAAAACATGGAATCAGACAATCTGTAAAAAGCACTGAAAGAAAACTGAAAGAAAGAAGAAAGCCTCCAAAAGATGTGTGAAGGTACACCTGATTCATATCACAGAAGAAGAAATAAAAAAGGGAGAACACCTGGGAGCAAGTATTCCAGGAGGTTATCCAAGAAAATTTCTCCCATCTCACCAGAGATGTGACCAACCAAACACAAGGGATACAGAGAAGCCCAGCAAGACATCAAATGAGAAGACCAACTCTAGACACATAGTAATTCACCTAGACAAAGTAGGTACTAAAGAAAAAATCCTAAAGGCAGCAAGAGAGACAGGCCAGACTACCTACCAGGAAAAACCAATAAGAATAGCAGCAACCTATTGGCAGAAATACTACAAGCTGGAAGGGGTTGAATTATAATACTCAAAGTCCCCAAAGATAAACAATTCCAACCAAGAATTTCCTACCCAGCCATGCTCAGGTTCATCAGCAATGGAGAATTAAAATCCCTCCCAGACATCTAATCCATAAGAGATTATGCAGCTTCCAGACCAGCTCTATGGGATATGCTTATTAAGAACAGAAGAAAGGAAAAAAAAGAATGATGACACACTTCCCAAGAGAACAGGAGAACACAGAATCAACAAAAAATGCATCGTGACTACAAACCTGAAAACACACACATACATCAACTCAAAAGTTAAAAGAAAACAAACAAAGAAAAAACTTTATAAGAACCTCATGGTGGGGATAAACAATCATATTTCATTAAGCAGCCTGAATGTAAATGGACTAAATGCACCACTGAAAAGACACAGAATGGCAAACTGGATAAAAAAACTATGACCCAATAATTTGCTGCATCCAGGAAATTATCTTACTACAAGGGATGCACACAAACTGAAAGTTAGAGGAGGGAAAATGAATTTCCAAGCAAACGAATAAAAACAAGAAGACAGAAGTCATGATCTTAATATCAGACAAAAGAAACTTTTAAACTATCAAACTTTAAAAGGATACAGAAGAACAGTACCTAATGATAAAAGGTTCAATCCATCAACAAGAGATATCCATCCTAAACATATATGCACCCAACACAGGAACACCAGGGTTTATAAAACACCTACTAAGTAAACTAATAAAATATATTGACTCTAGCACTGTTGTAGCTGGGGTCTTAAATACCCTACTAACAACTCTAGATAGATAATCAAGAAAAAAAACTCAACAAAGACATCTGGAACCTCAACTTGACACTTGACCAAATGAACTTAATAGATACCTACAAAACACTCCACCCCAAAATCACAGAATACACATTCTTCTCATCGCTACATGGAATGTACTCCAAGATAAATCACATCCTCAGCCATAAATCAAGCATAGACAGATTTTGTAAGATTGAAATACTGCCATGCACCTTCTCAGACTACTATTGAATAAAGATAAATATCAACACCAACACAATTCCTCCAAAAGCCACAAAGACATGGACACTAAAGAGCATGATGTTGAGACTACTGGGTCAACACAGAAATCAAAACAAAAATTAAAAGATTCCTGGAGGCCGGGTTCAGTGACTCAGTCTGGTTATCCTCGCACTTTGGGAGGCTGAGGTGAAAGATTGGCTGAACCTGCAGTTTTGAAACCAGCCCAGGCAACTTGGTGAGACCTTGTCTCTATAAAAAATCAAAAATTAGCTGGGCATGGTAGCATGCACCTGTAGTTCCTGCTACTTAGAAGGCAGAGGTGGAAGGATTGCCAGCACCCAGCAAGTTGATGCTAGGGTAGCTGTGAGTGTACCACTGCACTCCAGCCTGGGTGACAGAGTGAGACTCCAACCCCCTCCCCCCAAAAAAGATTCCTGGAAACAAGTGAAAACAAGGAAACATCTTACCAAACTATGGGATACCATGAAAACAGTACTAAGAGGGGAATTTATATCTCTACAAACACACATCAAGAAAATGGAAAGATCACAAGATAACAGCCTAATAAATCACTTAAGGGAGCTAGAAAGACAAGACCACCAAAACCCTAACTTTAGCAGAAGAATCCAGATTACCAAAGTAAAAGCCCAAATACAAGACATAGAAGAAAAAAAAAAACATAGAAGAAATCAACAAAACCAAAAGCTTGTTATTTGAAAGAATAAACAAGATTGATAGACCTCTGGTCAGAATGAACCAGAAAAAGCCCAAATAAACACAGTCATAAAAGCAAAAGATCAAATCACAATTGACCTCCAAAAAACAACAATAGACTATCAGTGATTACTATACACACTTGTATGGAAACAAACTTGATAACCTGAATGAAATAGAGGACTTTCTGACGTCACACAATCTTCCAAGGTTGAAACAAGAAGACATTGAGATCCTAAATTGACCAATAACAACCCAAGAAATTGCCTCTGTCATAAGAAAACTACCTTTTAAAAAAGCCCTGCACCAGACAGCTTTTCAGCAGAATTCTACAAAATATACAAGGAGGAGCTGATATTAACCCTGTTGAAAGTATTCCAGGCAATTGAGAAAGACAGAATCATTTTACGAAGCTAACATCACACTGATATCCAAACTGGGTAAAGATTCAACAACAACAAAAAAAGAGAACTACAAGCCAATGTCCCTAAAGAACATAGATGCAAAAATTCTCAACAATAATAGCAAATAGGATCCAACAATACATCTCAAAAATTATCCAACATGACCAAGTAGACTTCATCCCTGGGATGCAGGGTTGGTTCAACATCTGCAAGACCATAAATGTAATTAAATACATCAACAGATATAAAACAAGAATCACATGATTATATCATTAGATGCAGAAAAAGCTTTTGATAAAATCCAGCATCCCTTCTTGATAGAAACCCTCAAACACCTAGGCATAGAAGGAACATACCTCAAAATAGTAAGTGCTATCTATGATAAACCCATAGCCAACATGTTGCTAAATGGACAGAAACTGGAAGCACATCCCCTGAAAACCAAAAAAAAATGAGGCTGCCCACTGTCACCCCTCCTATTCAACACTGTGTTGGAAGTTCAAGCTAGAGCAATTAGAAGGAAATCAGGGGTATTCAAATAGGAAAAGAGGAAGTTATGTTCTCTCTCTTTGCTGACAATATGATCCTGTAACTCAAAAATCCAAGAGAATCTGTCAAAAACCACCTTGCACTGATAAAGGACTTTGGCAAAATCTCAAGTACAAAATAAACGTGCAAAAGACAATCACATTCTTATACACCAACAGCAAAGAAGCAGAGAACTAAATAAAAAGTATAATCCCATTCACAATAGCCATAGACACAAAAAAATGAAATACCTCAGCATCTTCCAAACTTGAAAAGTGAAAAACCTTAACAGTGAAAACTACAAAGTTTGGGAGGAGGTCAGAATGATGGTGCCTGAGCCAGTCAGACCATGCAAGTTCCTGTGTGAATGAGTTTGTATATGGAAAATTTTGTGTACATGCTGAAGAGCAAGTGGGCATGTAAGTAGCTGGCTGAGTGAGGGCTAGGAAGCTGGCAGCCAGGGCTCTCCTGGTACAGTGGTTGGTGACAAAGCCATTGGGTTTGGACCCTAGCAATTTCCGGGATGCAGAAGCCGAGCACCATTTTCTTTTTCTTTTCTTTTCTTTTTTTTTTTTTTCTTCTTTTTTTTAAATCAACAAACTCTCCCTGGGACGAAAACACTGGGAGAGAACAAGTGGGTGTTTGCAAGTTGGTGGCCAGGCCCCTGGTGCAACAGCTGGTGCTGCAGCTTCTCTACTTCATCCCTGGCTCTTTCCAGGTCACAGAAGCCAAGAGTCATTTTTTTTTAAACAGACAGACATTTTCCTGTGAAAAAGTGACAGGGAGAAACTATCATCCCAGGTTCTCCTTCACCATTGAAGCAGGAAAGACTGCTGGCTCCTGGCATTGCCTCACCACTTCAGAGCCTGGCAGGGCACTAGGAGCAGGGACTGCAGAGGGAGTCCAGAGACAAGGTCCCATGGAAGAGGACAAGAGAGGCACATATCAAGAAAACAGAAAGATCAAAAGTGAAGAATCTAACAAATCACCTAAGTGAGCTGAAAAGAGAAGACCACCAAAACCCCAAATTTAGCAGAAGAATACAAATCACCAAAATAAGGGCTCAAATATGGGACTTAAAAGACAAAAATATCATAGAAAGCATCCACAAAACCAAAAGTTGGTTCTTTGAAAGAATTAACAAGATTGATGGATCCCAAGTCAAAAATGACCAAGAAAAAGAGAAAAAACCCAAATCATCACAATCAGAAATACAAAATATCAAATCATAACTGACCCTGAAGAATACAAAGATTATCAGAGATTATTGTGCACACCTATATGAAAACAAACTTGATAACCTAAATGAAATAAAGGACTTTCTGACATCACAAAACCTCTCAAGTTTGAGACCTCATCTCTACAATAAATCAAAAAATCAGCCGAGCGTGGTAGCGCATGTCTGAAATTCCAGCTACTTGGAAGGCTGAGGCGGAAGGATCACCGGAGCCCAGCAGGTCGAGGCTGCGGTGGCCGGGAGCGGCCACTGCACTCCAGTCTGGGTGACAGAGTGAGACTCCAACTCCAAAAAAAAAAAAAAAAAACCTCCCAAGTTGAAACAAGAAGGCATTGAGACACTAAATAGACCAATAACAACCCACGAAATTGACTCTGTCATATGAAAACTACCTACAAAAAAAAAAACCCTGACTGGATGTCTTTCCAGCAGAATTCTACAAAATGTACAAGGAGGAGCTGATATCAATCCTATTGAAAGTATTCTAATCAATTGAGAAGGATGGAATTCTCCCCAAATCATTTTATGAAGCTAACATCACACTGATACCCAAACCAGGAAAAGATCCTACAAAAAAAGAGAACTACAGATCAATATCCCTTATGAACATAGATGCAAAAATCCTCAACAAATTCTAGCAAATAGGACCCAAAAACACATCTCAAAAATCATCCACCATGACCAAGTAGGCTTCATCCCCAGGATGCAGGGCTGGTTCAACTACTGCAAGACCATAAATGTAATTAAATACAACAACAGATGTAAAAACAAGAACCACATGATTTTCTCATTAGATGCAAAAAAAGTTATTTATAAAATTCAGCTCCCTTCTTGATTAAAAACTCTCCAACACCTGGGTATAGAAGGAACATACCTCAAAATAGTAAGTGCCATCTACGATAAACCCACAGCTAGCATATTGCTAAATGGACAGAAACTGGAAACATTTTCCCTGAAAACTGGAATAAGACAAGGCTGCCCACTCTCACCCCTCTTGTTCAACATTGTGTTGGAAGTCCTAGCTTGGGCAATTAGACATGAGAAGGAAATCAGGAGTACCCAAATAGAAAAGAGGAAGTTAAGTTATTCTTCTTTGCTGATGTTATGATCTTATACCTTGAAAATCCGAGAGAATCTGTCAAAACTGCTTGCACTGATAAAGGACCTTGGCAAAGTCTCAGGGTACAAAATAAATGCGCAAAAGGCAGTTGCATTCCTATAAACCAACAACAAGCAGGCAGAGACCCAAATCAAAAGCACAAGCCCATCCACAATAGCCACACACACAAAAAAAATGAAATACCTTGGCATCTTTTTAACCAGAGAAATGAAAGACCTTTACAATGAGAACTACAAAATACTGCTCAAAGAAATCCAAGAAGACACAAACAAATGGAAAAAGATTCCATGCTCATGGATAGGAAGAATCAACATTGTTAAAATGTACATCCTACCAAAAGCAATCTACAGATTCAGCACAATATCCATTCAGTTACCAACATCATTCTCCTCAGACCTGGAAATGACAATACAGAAATTCATATGGAAACATAAACGACCATGAATAGCCAAAACAATCATTAGCAAAAGAAACAAAGTGGGAGGTATCACACTCTCTGGCTTAGGCTTTAAATTTTATTGTATTGGTACAAGAACAGGCACATAGACCAATGGAACAGGATAGGGATTCTGGAAGCTAATCTTCAATTTCTCAACCAACTCATCTTTGACAAAGCTTCCAACAACAATCACTGGGGAGAGGAGAGCCTATTGAGTAAATGTTGCTGGGAAAACTGGTTGACCACATGCAGAATATTGAAACAAGACCCCTACCTATCACCATACACAAAAATTAACTCTAAATGGATCAAAGACCTAAACGTAAAACCTCAAACTATAAGAATCTTAGAAAATGCAGGAGACACCCTTATGGAAGTTGGAACTGGCAACCAATTTTTATTCAGAATGCTAAATGCCCATACCTCAAGAAATAAGATAGACAAGTGGGACCTCCTCAAACTAACGAGCTTCTCCAAAGCAAAAGAAACCATCAAGAGAGCAGGGAGACAGCCTACAGAATAGGAAAAAATATTTGCCAATATATATCTGACAAAGACCTAACATCTAGGACATACAAGGAACTCAAATATGACAAAATGAAAAAACAAACAGCCCCATTAAAAAAGTGGGCAAAAGACATGAATATACACTTCTCAAAAGAAGATACAAAGGCAGTCAACAGACATGAAAAAGTGCTCATCCTCACTCCTCATCACAGAAAGGCAAATCACAACCACATTGAGATATCACCTAACTCCAGTAAGAATGGCCATCATTAATAAAACAAACAACAACAGATGCTGGCAAGGATGCAGAGTAAAAAGAATGCTTCTACATGCTGGTAGGAATGCAAACTAGTATAACCTCTTTGGAAGATAGTGTGGCAATTTCTGAAAGAACTAGAAATTGACCTTCCATATGACCCATCAATCCCCCTATTGTGAATATACCCAGAGGAACTCAAATCATTCTACAAAAAAGATACCTGCACATGCACATTTGTTGCAGCTCTATTCACAATAACAAAAATATGGAACCAACCATGTTGCCCATTGAAGCTGAACTGGATATAAAAAATGTGGTACATATAGACAATGGAATATTATGAAGCCATAAAGAAAGACAAACATATGTACTTGGCAGCAACTTGGATGGATTTAGAGTCTATTATACTCAGTGATCTATCACAGAAACAAAGAACTTAGTACCACATATTCTCACTCAGATTGGACCCTGAACATTTGCCATAATATTATAAGAAAGGAATTGTCAGTAGCTGGAAACTGTCAGGGTAGCAAGGAGTGGGGGGAGGGAGGCAGACACATAACATCAATAAGCGTATCTTAAACATCAATAAAACAAAGTAGGGACAAAAGGCACGCCCAAACTTTACCTGTAGGATGACCACTTGTATACCTAATCTTGAATTGTACCCCATGTCTTTAAAATAAAACAAAATAAAATAAAAGCTAGAACAAAATCGGGAACAAGTCTGGCATGAAGCATGTCAAGTGGTGTTGTCTATAGGACATCCCAGAACACATGGTTAGTATGCAGCTAAGCATCAGGTTTGACACTCAGGAGGGACATTTGGACTAGCGATACAAAACTGTGTGCCATCGCCACATGAGATATATATTGTCCTTTACCCTCAGAGAGAGCATACAAATCAGAAGGGCAGAGGGCTCACTATGGATCATGGATTTTTTTAAGAGACTTTAAAAATATCCACAGAGAAAATGATAAAGTTAGATTTAAACCAATATTTTAACACATGACATATTTTCTCATATCTAAATAAGTAAAGGGAAAAATCAGTCCAACAGAGTTAGGTGTGTTCTGAAAGATACTGGAATGTTAACAACATTGCAAATATTTACTTTTAATGTTAAAAACAGCAGAGTGATCTTTAGATTTATGACTTATTCTTAGTTATACAGTTCTACAACTGTATATCAAACACAAGGAAATATTTTAAAACCTTAAAACAACTAAAGGAAGAATTTATTCACCAAGTCAGATATGAAAAACCGATTTATCATTTATTTATCTATTTCTTAAAGCAAATACTAAATGTCGCAACTGAAGAGCAAAGACCAGGGACATAGTTGAATCAGTATATTGGGTGCTATGAAGTATTTACATATTTCACATGAAGTATTTACATATTTCACATGAAAACACTCAGAAAGAGGCACAGTAAACTATAAAAGACCTTCAATTTAAACATTCTTGCCACAGAATAAACTTCTGGTTAAGACTGTTTTCCTGGAAGGATTGCTGTTATATTTCAAATACATTTCCAACCTAAGCATCCATATCACGCACTGTGTGGACATACTTTAATGTTTCCCTCAATATCCCACATCTATTACCTCATTATTGGAGAAGAGACTTTTCACCCAAAACAAAGTGGCATCATTTGATTCCTGGAAGAAGATTAAAAATTGTCAGAAACAAAAAATTCTCCTTAGCATCAGAAACTAATAGATCTACTTTGACAAAAGTCAACTGTCCTTGACTTCTGAGACAACCTTTTACTTACAGAAACTGTGACATCAGGTTCTTCTATAATGTATAATCTTCTTCTGCCCAAAGTGTTAAAATAATACATATTTACATTAAAATACAAAAAGCAGTCAATGTACTCCAGGTTTTGCCAGCGTGTGATTTAAAAAGAAAAGAAAGAGAAAATAAATGGATAAATGAATGAAAAGAAGGGAGAAAGATCTTATTTATGTTAAGGCCCGAATTACAATGGCTCAGAGTCCCATCTACTCACATAACATGGCACCCCCTCCTCACAGGGTCCCCCAGTGTTTCCTGGAGCCCTACTAGGGGTTCTCTCTCACTCACAAATGTATCTGCTGGCTAAGGTTACCAGACAG
This sequence comes from Carlito syrichta, assembly GCF_000164805.1. Lineage (NCBI taxonomy): Eukaryota > Metazoa > Chordata > Mammalia > Primates > Tarsiidae > Carlito > Carlito syrichta. The sequence goes on from NW_007248618.1 coordinate 626,226, forward strand.
CATCTGTTCACTTTTCCTCTTTTGCTCCGGCATCTCCACTTGGGCGACCACAGCAAAATCTTCTTTGAAAGGATGCCAAGTCCAAGCCAAGGGCATTCTCGCCTACTTCTGCTTCTAAAGTCACCTGCTTGGATTCAGGTTGTGTAAGAGAAAGTAAAAAACAAGCCACTAAAAGGTCTTTTTACCTGCAAACCTTATTTGTCACCTGGACAACACTGCAGTTGCCCAGAGCCCACAAAGTCCTTAGAGAAAAACAACTTACTAGGTTGCTGCCTCACTCCCCTAGCACAGGTAGCCAAATCCCGTTTACAAGATGGAGTTAGAAAGAAATCTCTTGACTTCCCCACCACCACTAAATCTCTCAGCCCTACTGCTCCTTCTGAAAGGAACTCTCCAGACACACACAGACACACGCATGGTCCACCCTCCCCACACAATGAAAGCTACAGACGCTTTAAAGTGTGCAAGCTGCAAACTTGGGGAGTATTAAGTCCATCATTTAGAAAATAAAGCAGACCATTAGAGTGTCCCCTACAAATAATGAAACAAAGTTCAGAAGTGAAGATGTATTAAAAGTTCCATGAGGACATTCATGTAGCTGGTCCTCCACATGGAGGCATTAATAGGGCCTCCAAAATGCAAGATTAACTGATACAAGACAGGATAACAGGGTGCGAGATGCCAACCTGCTCAGCAACAAAGCTCTTATTCTAAGGTTGATGCAATAACACTTGGATTCTTACCATATTTTGGAAAGTGAAATTATTACCAACCATTTACACTATACCTATATTTGTTGAATAATATAAATCAAAATTTTGTCAGGGATAGCCTCAGATATAATGACAATCCAGTTCTATAAAAGTGATTTCGAATTTTGCTTACAAATACATAAAAGCACAAACAATCCTGAGTTGAAGCTTTACATTTTTTGGTTCCAGTAGATAATTAAGCTGCTTGGAGTATTTAACCATTAACATTTTTCTGATAAAAACATTCTTCAGCCAGGCTCGGTGGCTCAGCCTGTAATCCCGCGCCTTTGGGAGGCTGAGGTGAGTGGATTGCCTGAGCCCGCGGGTTCGAGATCCGCCTGGGCAGCAAGACCTCATCTCTACAATAAATCCAAAAAAAAAAAAAAAATTAGTCGGGCGTGGTAGCGCGCGCCTGTAATTCCAGCTACTCGGAAGGCTGAGGCAGAAGGATCGCCGGAGCCCAGCAGGCGAGGTGCGGTGGCCGGGAGCGGCCACTGCACTCCAGTCTGTGTGACAGAGTGAGACTCCAACTCAAAAAAAACAACAACAAAAAAAAACCATTTCCAAGTAATTTCATTAATTCTTTTTATATCATTAGTTAATATTTCTCTTATCCCCTTTTATTTAAAAATAATAAGACTTTTTCTCCTAACTGAATAACATTTCATTTTATTATAATCTCAGAGATTTTATTAGAGGCAAAGAAATAAGAAATAGAAAAGTCAATAGTGGCCCATTCAAAATTAGTTATATATAAAGATAGTATGAAATGCAAGAATTAATTAGAGTGGTGAACAACTAAGATCGTGGGAAAGAAAGAAAAATAAAATGGGGTGACTTAAAGCATTCTTCAATGCTTTAGAAAGCAACTTGTTAAAACATGAGATTTTCAAAAGAATGAAAGTGCACTTCTTTGATTCTAGGCTTCTCATTTGTATATTGTATTTTGGCACTGTAATTTCGTTTGTTCTGCCTTTCATGTTTTATATGCATATATGCATGTATTTTTTTTTTAGGTATGAATACAAGACTATTAGAATGCCAGCAAAGTGCACTTCTGCTCTTTCCCTTTAAAATTATGGGTTCTAACAGGTTGCTTTGAAAAGCACCAGAAAGAATGCTGCATGTCACCCATTTTCCTTCTCTTTGTGTCACATTTATATAGACAGGTATGTGCATGTATATATACATCTATGTACGTGAATATATACATCTATGTACGTGTATATAATTTATAATCCTCAGAGCAAATTTTATTCATGCTAGTAAAAAAATTAATTCTGAATAATTATCTCAATCTTTCAACCTTATTATAATCTCTTATATTTATACTCAAGCTTATCCTCATCTTTATTATGTAAAATTTCAAACATTTACAATAACCGAGAAGTTAATAAAAGAACTTCCATGTTCCTATCAGTAAAAAAGCATTTTAAGAACTACATGGGTGGTCCTGGTCTCGAGATTTTTATTCATTAGAAATAGACCAGGATAACACATAGTTCAAAACTCAGCATTCCTCTCCCTCCCGGTTCCCTCTTACTCCTGTTTTTCTCTTCTACCTTATGTTCTTCCTTTTACAGCATATTTCTTCTCTTATTCCTTCTGTTCCTAATTGAGTTTATGACAAAAAATAAGTATGTAAATAGAAAGAGAAAAAGCAGAATAATTGGCTCAAATATGCCTTGGTCATGTCTTATTTGTCACTTTCAGGGCACCCAGAGCTTCCATGACACCCAGACACACAAATGGCTGTTGTTTCAGCTTCATCTCTGCTGACATTACTCTTTATCTGCAAAGGCTGTTGTTTAAAAAATAATAATAAAATGACTGCTCTTACCAAAAAAAAATGAGTATTTCTAATTCACACACCTTAGTGTAAGTGAGTACAGTTTGTCTTTCTACTAAAATGTAGCTCAGGAAATGGGATGCTGAGAGAATAGAACATTGTATTGCAGATGATAGGCTTAAAATGAGGCAGAATGGGCGGGCTTCGTGGCTCAACCTGTAATCCCAGTACTTTTGGAGGCCGAGGCGAGTGGACTGCCTGAGCCCACAGGTTTGAGACCCTGGGCAACTTGGTGAGACCTAGTCTCTACAATAAATAAAAAATTAGCCAGGCATGGTAACGCACGCCTGTAGTTCCAGCTAGGAACACCGGAGCCCAGCAGGTCGAGGTTGTGGTGGCCGGAAGTATGCCACTGCACTCCAGTCTGGGTGACGGAATGAGATTCCGACTCAAAAAAATAAAAAATAAAATGAGGCAGAGTGGTAATGGGAAGCATTGTGGGCACAGGAAGAGGCTGAGTTCTGTGCCTTGCTGTGAGTTGCAGGAATGACAGGCATGTGAGAGCTGAGTTCCTGGGACCAGAATGCACAAAAGAAGAATCAGCTTGATGGCATTTACAAATGTACTTTAGGGCCCACCTTGAGCACAGAAAAAGAGAGTCCTGATTTCAGCACCTAGAATTCAATGCAACCGGTAGCACACATTAACTATAACTTGATTAACTGGACATCTGTGGTATAGCCTAAATGCCAAATCACCATCCTAAGATTATAACTGGCAGTGAAGAGTTCTATAAAATGATTTAGAAACACTTTAACATAACTTGTTGTTTAGACATTGCCTATATTAAATGTACTTCTATCATTGCTAATTTTTAGGGGAGATTGTGGTAGTGTAGATATAGTTTATTTTAATGCTTCTTGTATTTAACAATATACACTGAAAAATGTATGAATTTTATGTGTGTGTGTATATAGGCATACATCATTCTATTGTACTTTACAGGTATTCCTTTTTTTAAAAAATTTAAAGTTTATGGCAACCCTGCCTCAAGCAAGTCTATTGGCACCATTTTTCTAACAACATGTTCTCACTTCATGTCTCGTGTCGCACTTTGGTAATATTCAAAATATTTCAAACTATTTCATTATGACTATATTGGTTATGGTGATCTGTGATCAGTGATCTATGTAACTATTGTAATAATTTTGAGGCACCACAAATTGTGCCACAGTGAACTTAATCAATAAATGCTGTGTATGTTTTGATAGCTCCCCCATCTCTTTCTTCTTCTGCAAGCCTATTCACTAAGACATAATAATTTTGAAATTAGACCAATCAATAACCCTACAATGGCCTCCAAGTGTTCAACTGAAAGGAAGAGTTGACATCTCTCACTTGAAATCAAAAGCTAGAAACGATAAAGCTTAGGAAGGAAGCTATGTCAAGACAGAGCAAAAACTACATCTCTTGTGCCAAACAGTTCATCAAATTGTGAATGCAAAAGAAAATTTCTTGAAGGAAGTCATAAGTACTACTCCAGTGAACACACAAATGATAAGACAAAACAGCCTCACTGATGACATGGAAAAAGTCTGAGTGGCATGGATGGAAGATCAAACCCACCACAATATTTATTTAAGCCAAAGTGTAATTCAGAGCATGGTTGCAGCTTTCTTCAATTCTACGAAGGCAGAGAAGATAACAAAGCTGCAGAAGAAAAGTTGGGAGCTAGCAAGAGTTAGTTCACAACGTTTAAGGAAAGAAACCATCTCTATTACGTAAAAATGTAAGGTGAAGCAGCAAGTGCTGATGGAGAAGCTTCACTAATTTATCCAAAATATCTAGTTAAGATAATTGATTAAGACAGCTGTCCTAACCAATAGATTTGCAATGTAGATGAAGAAGTCTTATATTGGAAGAGGATGCTGTCTAGGACTTTCATAGCTGGAGAGGAGAAATCAATGTCTGGCTTCAAAGCTTCAAATAGAGGTTGACTCTTTTGTTAGGGAATAATGCAGCTGATGACCCTAAATTGATGCCAATGCTCATTTATCATTCTAAAAATCCTAGAGTCCCTAGGAATTACACTAGATCTATTCTGCCTATGCTTTATGAATGAACAACAGAACCTGGATGACAGACAATGCATCTGATCACCCAAGAATTCTGATGAAGATGTACAAGATTAATGTCACTTTCATGTTTGCTAATACAACATCCACTTTGCAATCCATGTAACAAGGAGTAAGTATGAGTTTCAAATCTTATCATTTAAGAAGTACATTTCTTAAGACTGTAACTGCCAAATATAGTGGTCCCTCTGATGTATCTGGACAAAGTAACCTTTCTGGAAATGATTCACCATTCTAGATGCCATTAAGAACATCTGTGATTCATGGGAGGCGGTCAAAATATCAACATTAACAGAAGTTTGGAAGATATTTATTCAAGCCTTTATGGATGTCTTTGCTGGATTTAAGACTTCAGTGGAGGAAGTAAATGCAGATGTAATGGAAATAATACGAGAACTAGAATGAGAAATGGAGCCTAAAGGTGTGACTGAATTGCTACAATCTGATAATAAAAGTTAATAATAAAACAAATGACAAGTTGTTTCATATGGATGAGCAAAGCAGGTTCTTGAAATGGTATGTACTCTTAAATGAAGTTGTAAACTTCACAAGGTGTCGTGAACATTATTGAAATGCAACAAAAGATTCAAAATATCACATAAACTTAGTTATTAAAGCAGTGACAGAGCCGGGCTCGGTGGCTCAGCCTGTAATCCTGTGCCTTGGGAGGCTGAGGTGAGTGGATTGACTGAGCCCGCGGGTTCGAGACCCGCTTGGGCAACTTGGTGAGACCTCATCTCTACAATAAATCAAAAAGTTAGCTGGGTGTGTTAGCGCACGCCTGTAGTTCCAGTTACTTGGAAGACTGAGGCGGAAGGGTCGCCGGTCGAGGCTGCAGTGGCCGGGAGCAGCCACTGCACTCCAGTCTGGGTGACAGAGTGAGACTCCAACTCAAAAAAAAAAAAAAAAAAGCAGTGACAGAGTTTTAGAAAAATGACCTTAATTTTGAATGTTTTGTTGTTGGTAAAATGCTATTAGAAAGCATCTTGAGCTACAGAGAAATCTTTCATAGAAAGGTCAATGGATTGGAAATCATCATTATCTTATTTATAAAAATTGCCATAGCCATCCCAACCTTCAGCAAGAACCACCCTGATCAAGCAGTAGTCATCAGCATCAAGGTAAGAACTTCCATAAGAAAAAAGATTATGACTCACTCAAAGACCAGATGATTTTTAACATATTTTAACAATAAAGTGTTTTTAATTAAGATAGGGACTTGTGTTTTTACACATAATGATAACACACTTAATAGGCTACAATGTAGTATAAACATAACTTTTACATGCACTGAGAAGCCAAAACACTTATGTGACACATCATTGAGATACTCAGTTTATTGCAGTGGTCTGGAACCAAAACTGACCATATACAAGGGGAACCAAAAAACCCGGAATTATTTTTCTTTGCTTTGTTTTTTTTTTTTTTTTTTTTCGTTTTGCTTTTGAGGGTGGGGATCTTGTACAGCATTCAGGATTTGTTTCTCCAGATCAACCAGTCAACCAAAGTTTTTATCTGGAAGTTATGAGAAAGTTGCTTTACAATTTGCAGAAGAAACACCCTGAGTTGTGTCAAACAGCAGACTGTTTCTTCTGCCATGATAATGTGCCTGCACACACCACAGGGAATGTTCACCAGCTATTAATCAAAAATGGCATGACCCCATGCCCCACCTATTTGCCTAATCTCACTTCTAGCAACATTTTTGTTTGTTTCCCTGGATGAAAAACTCCTCAAAGAAAAAGAGAAGAGGTGAAACAAAAACAGCAGAAACACTAAAAGCCATCAAAATTGATGAGTTCAAAAACTGTTCTGAGCAGTAGAAAAAGCATCTTGATAGGTGTATTGCATGAAACATAGAGTACTTTGAAGGTGTCTGAAGTTTAAGCATATAAGAATAAACACAATTTTTATAAGTAAATTCCAGAGGATTTTTGGAGGGGTCCTCCCTCATATCTTCTTCTAATAGTCAATCAGGCAGGCTTAGTATACCATATAGTATTTTCACCAGAAGACTTTTTTTCCACCAAAAATAAGTAAATGTGGGAAGAACAGAATTACTTCTTTGATAGAAGTTAATGAACTTGCATTTACTGTACTGAGAGACAACATTAGTTGTCTCAAACTCATGAATATAAAATGCTGAGGCAGAAGGTTCACAGCTGTGAAAAGGAAACTTTTCTAACCAGACCACCCAAAGGGAAAGAAATTGCTGTCTTCTTGATAGATGAGAGAATAAAAGACCAAATTGACTATTCTGAACATTGCCAATATGCCTGAAGGAGAGCTCATGTCAGGTAAAATTGCTTAGGAAACATCAAAAAGTAGTGTTATAGTGGTAAAGTAATATAGGTATTTGGTTAAGGCAAAAAAGAAAGAAAGGAAATATTAACCAGATCGAATTTTGCCTTTTGGACTATGTACAGAATACACAATATCCATTAGAAAAGAATGTATCAGTCTCAAAGAACTCAAAGGTTCCTACCATCATTTTACAAATACATTTATTTGTTCATTAACTTTACAATTACTTTTAAAATACTTTGTTCCATTTATTTTATAACATTTTATCAACAGTAATATAGCAAGTTTTTAAAAATCTTTTTTTAAATAAAATATTCATATTTTAAAATAATGCGTCTTAGAAGGCATAACAAATCTATTGAGAGGACACTTTCTTTCATGATTGAAATTGCTTATACTGATATTAAGGATAAATTTAATTTCTTTAAGGATAAAAACTGTGAATACTATCAGTCTAAGGACTGCTCTCTTTTCACCCTTTTTTTTTAGGTGTGGCAGGTAACATTTCAAAGGTTACTACCAGGTTGCAAACTGTTGTTCTTTGGTTCTTACTGGATTAAAGGCACAGAATGTGTCTCATCACATGAAAAGAGTTCCAATAGAACTGGCCTATACAAAAACCTTTCTCTCCTACAAGTTAGTGATGTGTGTATATTAACTAGCTTTTTAATGGCTCTGGAAAATTTTGTTCATTGATCTTTCACAACATAGTAAGAATAAAATAATCTCCGAAATCTAAATAGGATTCAGCTGTAGAAGAAAGGAAGGAAGGAGGGAAAGAAGGGAGGGAAGGAGGGAGTCAGTGAGGGAGGAAGGAAAACTTTGAGGGGATAATTTTTGGAGCACATGGTACTGAGTACATTAATAGTAAGCTACTGAGTGACATTAACAAGATAGTGAAATAGGGATTATTAACCATCATCATCATCCTGCAAAAGTGCAAATTTTGACAACTTTCCATGAATGTCAGTTCCTTTATGGGAGTTTGAGAGTTCAGCAAAGAAGGTCTATCACACTGATTAGAGCAAAAACTCCAAGAGTAGATACATTTAAAAAGGTAAAAATAAAAATTTCACTTTACCTACATCACCACACCCAAAGGTGGGCATGGTTCTCTGCCAAGTGAGTCTCTCTTGGGCCTGAAATTCTGTCTACAGGGGAAAGTAATAGCACAGTGAGTGAACACCCAGCTCCCCCAGCTATTCAAAATGCTGCTCAAGAGGTCCACTTCTTTCTCACCCAACCAAAATACTGAGGTCATCAGCATGGTTGAATGGTTAAGAGATTCTGAGATCAAAGAGGAGGAGACAAGCCTTATAAAACTATCTTCAGACTCCATTAAGACATTCATTCACAATGCCTTGAGACACCTGGCATGTGCAACTTTCCCAACTGGCCCACAGACACCCTCAGTGTTCCATACACCTCACACCTCTACCCTCATAGTTGACTCCCCACACAACATCCAGATGGTGAGTGTGAGTCATTGCAGACAGCTTGTGAACACATTCACTCAGCTGTCTCAAGTCTGTGGGACTGGATAAAAGTATACAAACTTGAGCATTTCAATACATCATCTTAGGAAAAACAAATGAGATACTATCAGCCTCTTGCCTGGTTTTCCAGGATCAAAAGAAGATACAGAATCTTAAGAATTCTCCTCTGTCCACAAAACAGGAAACAAGAGGAGTGAATTTGATACATCAAAAACATCTAAATGTCTTAGAATCTCTAGATTTACTCACAAAGCCAATCAGTAAAGGCTGGAGGATATGCTTTCTTTTTAAAACGCAAAGAAAAAAACAAAAGGCTCAAGGAACACACACACACACACACACACACACACACACACACACACACAAAGGAAATATGACACCACCAAAGGAACACAATAATTTTCCAGTAACCATTCTCAAAGAAATGGGTGTTACTTGTAAAAAAAATTCAAAATAATTGTTTTAAGGAAGCTCAGCAAGCAAAAAGAAAGCACAAATAGACAACTCAATGAAATCAGAAAAAAATACATGAACAAAACAAGTAGTTTTAGAAAGAGAAAGAAATCATTAAAAATACTGGAGATTAAGAATACAACAAATGAAATTAAAAATGCAATTGAGAGTGACAATGAAGCTTGCTCAAGCAGAAGAGAGAATCTGTGGACTCTAGCTAAGACAATTCATTTGAAAATAGCCAGTCTAAGAAGAAAAAAAAATGAAAATGATGGGACAGTATCAAAAGACCTAAATCCACATGATATAAGATAAAGAGAGAAAAGATACAGATAAAAGGGTAAATTATATAAAGAAAAAATGACTGAAAACTTCTCAAATCTGGGAGAATCTGAACATACAGTAAGTGAAGTGTAAAGCTTTCCAAATACCCTCAACGCACAGAATTCTTTACCAAGACACAATAATTAAATTACCAAAAATAAAAGACAAAGAGAGGATTTTGAGAGCAGCAAGAGAAAAGAGGCTTATTACATGCAAGGGAACCTCCATATGGCTATTAATAAATTTCTCAGCAGAAATGCTGCAGGCTCAGAAAGAGTGGAATGATATATTCAAAGTGCTGATAGAGAAAAAATTGCCAACCCAAAACACTTTACTTGGAAAAACTGTTCTTCAGAAATAAAGGAAAGATAAAGACTTTTCCAGACAAACAAGAGCAAAGGGAGTTTATCACCACTTGACTTGCCCTGTAAGAAATACTAAAGAGAGATAAACAAGATGAAATGAAACGAGGTGAATAGCTAACATGAAAATATATGAAAGTATAAAATTCAACAGTAAAGGTAAATATATAGTCAAACAGAATAGTCTATAACTCAGAACTCTAGTGTAAGGGATAAAAGCAAACATATTAACAATAACTGTAAGTATAATCTACTAAAAGATATACAATATAAAAAATGTATATTGCAACATCAAAAAAATAAAATGGGAGAGTTAAATGTGTAAAGCTTTTGTTTGTGATTGAAATTATATTATCATCTAAAACTATAAGACTTATAATTACAAAACTCTTAAAACATTTAGACAGTTATATAAAATCCCTATAAGAACCACAAAACAGCTCTAAAACAAACACTTAAGAAAGTATTAAACACAGAAGAAAGGAAAAAAAGAACAACACCCTTCACAAGAATGCAGGAAAAAGATCAAAAACACACATGAATCAGCCAAAAAGCAAAAGAAAGACAACAAACAAACAGTAGCAACAGCAACAAACAATATAAGAAGATCATGACAGGGATAAACTCTCACATCTCATTAATTAGCCTAAATGTGAATAGACTAAATGCACCACTGAAACTATACAGAATGGCAAAATGGATAAAATGTTATAAGGCAACAATATATTGTCTCCAAGAGAATTATCTTACCAGAAAGGACACTCACAGACTTAAAGTAAGAGGATGAGAAACAAAATTTCAGGCGAACAGAACACAAAAGAAAGCAGGAGTCATTATCTTAATATCAGACAAAATATTTTTTAAACTATCAAAAATTTAAAAAGATACAGGTCACTACATAATGATAAATGGCTCAATCCATCAACAAGAAATATCTATCCCAAATACATATGACTCAACATAGGAGCACCAATTTTCACAAAGCAGCTTCTAGGTAAACTTAAAAAAGATATTGACTCTAACACTATCACAGCTGGGGACTTAAATACCCCACTCACAACCCTAGACAGATCATCAAGATAAAAAATCAACAAGAAGATTCGGACCTCAATATGACACTTGACCAATTGGACTTAATTGATACCTACAGAACACTCCACCTAACAACCATGGAATATACATTCTACTCATCACCACATGGAATGTACTATAAGATCGGCCACATCCTTGACCATAAATCAAGCATCAACAAATTCCATAAGATTAAAATACTGCCATACACCTTCTCAGACCATAGTGGAATAAAAATAAATATCAGTATCAACAAAGCTCCCCAAAACCCATAAGGACATGGACACTAAACAGCACAATGCTAAACAACTCCTGGTTCAAAATGGAGATCAAAACAGAGATTAAAAGATACCTGGAAACAAATGAAAGTGAAGAAACATCTTACAAAAACCTCTGGGATATCATGAAAACAGTACTAAGAAGGGAATTCATATAACTATGAATACACATAAATAAAATGGAAAGATCACAAGTTAACAGCCTAACAAATCACTTAAGGAAGCTGGAAGAGTAAGACCACCAAAACCCTAACTTCAGGAGAAGAATCCAGATCACAAAAATAAAAGCCCATATTTGAGATATAGAAGAAAAAAGATAATACAAAAAGTCAATAAAACAAAATCCAGTTATTTGAAAGGATAAATAAGATTGATGGACCCTTAGCTAGACCGACTCCCCAAAAAAGAAAAAAAGCCCAAATAAACACAGGCAAAAATGCAAAAGATGAAGTCACAACTGACCTGAAGAAATACAACAAACGGTCAGAGACTAGTATGTACAATGTATAGAAACAAACTCAAAAATCTAAATGAAATGGAAGACTTTCTTATATCATACAACCTCCCCAAATTGAAAGAGGAAATCAAGACCCTAAATAGATGAAAAACAATCCAGGAAATTGACTATGTAATAAGAAAACTACCTACAAAAAAAGTCCTGGACCAGGTGGCTTTCCAGCAGAATTCTACAAAGCATACAGGGAGGAACTTGATACCAATCCTATTGAAAGTATTCCAGGCAATTGAAAAAGATGGAACTCTCCCCCAAATCAATCATGAAGCTAACATCACATTGATACTCAAACCAGATAACTATCCAACAAAGAAAGAGAACTACAGCCCAATATCCTTGATAAACATAGATGCTAAAATTCTCAACAAGATTCTAGTGAACTGGATCCAATAACACATCTCAAAAATCATCCACCATGACCAAATAAGTTACATTCCCAGGATGCAGAGCTGATTCAGCATTCGTAAGACCATAAATGTAATCGAATACACCAACAGATGTAAAAACAAAACCACATGATTATATCATTAGACACAGAAAAAACTTTTGATAAAATCCAGCACCACTTCTTGATAAAAACCCTCAAACATCTAGGCATGGATGGAACATGCCTCAAAATAGTAAGAGCCATCTATGAAAAACCCACAGCCAGCATACTGCTAGATAGAAATTGGAACCATTTCCCCCGAAAACCAGAACAAGACAAGAATGCTCACTCTCGCCTTTCTAGTTTAACATAGTGTTGGAAGTATTAGCTAAAGCAATCAGACAAGAGAAGAAAATCAGGAAAAGAGGAAGTTGTTATCCTTCTTTGCAGAGATGATGCTATACCTCAAAAACCCAAGAGAATCTGTCAAAAACTTCCTTGCACTGATAAAGGACTTTGACAAACTCTTGGGGTATAAAATAAATGTGCAAAAGACAGTCGCATTTGTATACACCAATAGTAAACAAACAGAAACCCAAATAAAAAGCACAATTTCACTCACAGTAGCCACACCAAAAAACTGCTCAAGGATATCAAAGATGACACAAACAAATGGGAAAATATTCCATGCTCGTGGATTGGAAGAATCAGCATTATTGAAATGGTCTTCCTACCCCAGGCAATCTACAGATTTAACTCAATACCATTAAATTACCAGCAGCATTCCTCTAAGACCTGGAAATGACAATACAGGAATTCATATGGAAGCATAGATGACCACGAATAGCCAAAATAATCTTCAGCATTTAAAAAAAAAAAACAAGCAAGAGATATCACACTCCCAGAGTTTAAACTTTATTATAAAGTAACAATAATCAAACAGCCTGGTACTGATATAAGAACAGGCATATAGACCAATGGAACAGGATAGGGATTCCAGACAACACCTCAATTTCTCAACCAACTCATTTTCAACAAAACCTCCACCACCAACCACTGGGGAGAAGAGAACCTCTTCAGTAAATGGTGCTGGGAAAACTGACTGACCACATGCAGAAGATTAAAATAAGACCTCTACCTATCATCATACACAAAAATCAACTCTAAATGGATCAAAAACCAAAATGAAAAACCTCAAATTATAAGAATCTTAGAAAATGCAGGAGACACCCTTATGGAAGTTGGAACTGGCAACTAATTCCTGATCAAAACCCCAAGTGTCCAGGCCATAAGAGATAAGATGCACAAGTGGGACCTCATCAAACTGACAAGCTTCTGCGAGACCAAAGAAACCATCAAGAGAGCAAGGACATAGTCCACAGACTGTGAAAAAATATTTGCCAACTGTATGTCTGACAAAAATCTAACATCTAGGATCTACAAGGAACTCAAATGTGCTGAAAAGAAAAAAACAAACAGCCCCATTACAAAGTGGCAAAAGATATGAATAGACTCTTCTCAAAAAAAGACATATGAGCACATGAAAAAATTCTCAGCCTCACTAGTCATCAAAGAAATGCAAATTAAAACTACACTGAGATACCACCTAACTCCAGTCAGGCTGGTCATCATCAGTAACTCAAAAAACAACAGATGCTGGAGAGGATGTGGCAAAAAGGGAACACTTCTACCCTGTTGGTGGCAATGCAAACTAGTACAGCCTCTTTGGAAAACAGTGTGGCGAATCCTAAAAGATCTAAAAATCAACCTTCCATATGACCCTGTAATCCTCCTACTAGGTATATACCTGGAGGAACTCAAATCACTCTGTGAAAAAAATACCTTCACATTTATGTTTACTGCAGCATTGTTTACAATAGCAAGAACATGGAACCAACTGTGCTGCCCATAGAAAGAGGACTAGATTTTTTTAATGTGGTACATATACATGATGGAATATTATGCAGCCATAAAGAAGGACAAAATCATGAACTGCACAGCAACCTGGATGGACTTAGAGTCTATAATGCTGAGAGATCTATCACAGAAACAACGAACTGAGTATCACGTGTTCCTACTCATAAGTGGACCTTGAACAATATTGTAATATTATAAGAAAAAGATTGGCAGTAGTGAGAAACTGCTGGGTGTGGGAGGGGTTGATGAGGGATTGACAATAGTTGGAATCTGCCATGGGAGGGTGGGGGACACCTCATCAACAAGGGTGCCCACATAATGAACACTTGTATACCTAACCCTGAATTGTACCCCACATCTTTAAAATAAAAAAATTAAAAACAAAAAAATAAATAATTAAAATAAATTTTAAAGAACCTCAAAACAAAAATCTATAGTAGGTACACAAAAGATAAAAAGAAAGAAACCAAAGCATATCATTATAGGAAATTATCAAATCACAAAGGAAAGCAACAACAAGAAAGAATGAAAGAAACAAACAATATACAACACACCCATAAAATAATAAATAAAATGGCAATATGAAATCCTTATCTATCAATAATTGCTATAAGTTAATTAGACCAAATTCTAAAATCAAAAGACAAAGAGCTGCACTCACACTTACTTTAGCTTTAAGGAAACACATAGACTGAAAATGAAGAGATGAAAAAGATATTTCATGCAACTAGAAAACCAAAAAGAGCAAAAGCATTTATAATTATATCAGACAAAAGAGACTTTAACTCAAAAAGTAATCAAGGTCGTTATATAATAATGAAGAGGTATATTTATCAAGAGAACAAAACAACTGTAAACATATATGCACCCAACATCAGAGCACCTAAATATATAGATGGAATATTAATAACTCTGTGGGAGAAATGGATAGCAATACAATAACAGTCAGAGACTTAAATTTCTCACTTTCAACACTGAATACACTGTCCAGATGGAAAATCAATCAGAAAACATTAGACTTGAACTACAGTTTAGGCCAAGTAGACCTTATAACATACACAGAACATTCCATCCAACAACAACGGAACATATATTCTTTTAAAACACACAAAAAACAATATCAAAGATAGATCATATTTGGGGCCAGAAAACACAAATTAACAAATTCAAGAAGATTGAAATATTTATTATTTTTTCCAATCGCAGTAGTATAAAACTAGAAATCAATACCAGGAAAGAAATTAGAATTTATGGAAATTAAGCATGTTACTTAACAATCAATGGGCTTTAAAAAAGAGGTGGGATTTTAAAATATCTTTAGACAACAGAAGATGGAAATATGACATACCAAAACTAATGAGAAACAGCAAAACCAGTTCCATGAGGGAAGTTTATGGGTATAAATGGTTACATGAAGAAGAAAAGAAAGCTCTCCAAATAAACAACCTAACTTTACACTTCCAAGAAGTAGAAAAAGAAAACAAAAAACTAAGCCCAAAGTTTGTACAAAGAAGAAAATAGCATAGATCAGAACAAAAATACATTAAATAGACAACAGGAAAGGTTAATGAAGCTAAAAGTTGACTTTTTGAAAAAATAAACAAAATCAACAAACCGTTTGCCAGACTTACTAAGAAAATAAGACAGAAGTCTTAAATCAATAAAATGAGAAATCAAAAAGTGGCCATTACAACTGATATCACAGAAATACAAAGAATCATAAGAGAATACTATGAATAATTATATATCGACAAATTGGACAAGCTAGAAGAAAAGACTGGATTCCTAGGTAAATACACAATCTACCAAGACTGACTCATGTAGAAATAGAAAAACTGAGCAGACCAATACTGAGTAAGGAGACTGAATCAGTAATCAAAAAACTCCCCCATAAAAAAAAGACCAAGATCTAATAGCCTCACTGGTGATGTCTACAAAATATTTAAAGAAGAATTCATAGCAATCCTTCTCCAGCTCTTCAAAAAATTTAAAAGTAGGGAAAACTTCCAAACTCATGTTTCTGAGACCAGCAGTATCTTGATACCAAAAATAGTCAATGACACCACAAAAAGAAAAAGTACAGGCCAACATCCCTGATGAATACGGATATAACAATCCTCAATAAAATACTCGTTAACTGAATTTGACTGCACATTAAAAGTATAATAAACCAAGATCAAGTAAGATTTATCCCTGGGATGCACGGTTGTTTCAACATTTGCAAATCTTTAAATGGGATACACACATTAATAGAATTAATAATAAAAAAATTATATGATCATCTCAATAGATGCAGAACAGATCTTTGACAGCATTCAGCATCTTTTCATGATACAAACTCTTAACCAATTAGGTATAAAAATAATGTACCTCAGCACAGAAAAGGCCATATATGATAATCCCCCAGTTCGTATCATACTCAACATCAAAAAGCTAAAAGCTGTACTTCTTTTCTTTTAATGATGTGGGGTACAATTCAGGATAAGGTACATAAGTGGTCATCTTCCAGATGAAGTTTGGGCCTTCCTTTGATCTCCATTTCACCTTTGAGATTAAGTACTCTTATTGATGCTATGTGCCATCCTCCCCTGGCAGTGTCCCACTACTGCCAATTCCATTCGTACAGAATTATGATAAATGTTCAGGATCATCTTATGAGTGAGAACCTGTGGTACTCAGTTCTTTGTTCTGTGATAGATCACAGAGTATTATAGACTCTAAATTCATCAAATTGCTGCAAAGTCCATAATTTTATCCTCTTATGGCTGCATGAACTCAAATCATTCTACAAAAAAGATACCTGCACATGCATGTTTATTGCAGCATTAGTCACAATAGCAAAAATATGGGACCAACCATGCTGCCCATTGTAAGTGGACTTGATTTTTTTAAATGTGGTACATATATAAAATCCTACTTCTAAGATCAAAAACAAAGCAAAGAATGATCACTCTGCCATGGGTATTTCACATGGCAATGGAAGTCCTAGCCAGAGAAACTGGACAAGAAAAATAAATAAAAGTTATCCAAAACAGAAAATAAGAAGTAAAATCATCTCTATGTCTTGGGTCATTTGGGCTGTTATAACAGAATACCATTGATTGGATAGCTTTTAAACAATAGAAGTGTATTTTGTATAATTCTTGAAACTGGAAAGTCCAAGATAAAGGAAGATTCCATGTCTAGTGATAGCCAGCTTTCTCATAGACAGCACCTTCTTTGTGTGTCTTCACATGGTGGAAACTGTGATGGGGTATCTCTAGGGCCTATTTTTTTAAGGGCACTAAACACATCCATGAGGGCTCCACCATTAAAGACCCTCACCTCCTAATGCTATCATGGTGAGGTAAGAATTTTAACGCATGAGTTTTGAGGGAATATAAGCATTCAGACTATAACACCCTGTTTGCAGAATGGCATAACCTCATAAACAGAAAACTCTGAAGCCTCCACCAAAAACTGTTAGAACTAATAATCACTCATTCTCTCCACTCCTATTTAAAATAGAAGGGGAAGCCTCACAAGAGCAATCAGACAAGAAAAAGAAATAAATGATATCCAAATTGGGAAAAAAAATCAAATTGCCACTGTATGCCATGTATAAGTAGAGAATTCTAAAGACTCAATAAATGAATTCAGTGAAGTCTCAGATATAAAATCAACCCACAAATAAGTAGTACTCCTATGCACTAATAGCAATCTGTTGAGAATCAAAATAAGAACTTAATTTATAATAGCTGTCAAAAACTGAAAATACCTAGGAATATACTTAACCAAGAAGGTAAAAGATCTCTACAAGGAGAACTACAAAACACTGACAAAAGAAACTGTAAAGGACACAGACAAGTTAAAAAAATATCCCATGCTCATGGATTGGAAGACAAAATTGTTAAAATGACCATATTACCCAAAGCAATCTACATAGTCTATGCAATCCTTATCAAACTACCAATGTCATTTTTCACAGAATTAGAAAAACACAATCCTAATATTCATATGTGCCGGAGTCCAGCTCCAGGAGAGAGTCAGGGCCTGAATGGGGAGAATCAGGAACGGCGAAGAAGAACGACAGGAGTCAACTTCTTGGGTAGAGTTCAAGACTCTGCTAATTTTTATTCAATTCTTGCATGCTTATATAGTTTTTTTACTGACCCCTGTACCCACAAAAATGCAACACACGTTACACATTAAATGTTTACATCATGTTTTTTCCTTTTGTTTATGGGGAAGTTGACCTTTACAAGTTTCTTTTTGTTCCTTTCTGCTACCGGTGGTGTTATTTATGTAACAAAACACCAGCTGCCAAGAATTTATCAGCCACAGCCTGTGACCTCTAGGCCAACTGAATCTCTTCCCTTCGCTATTCTATTTCTTTTCCTTTACTAATCTATTTTCTTAATACACTTTTAGCAGCAATATATTGACTTGTTTTCTCTCTGATATAACCACCCTTATCTTACCCACTACGAATTCTTAATATTCTATATTAATTAATTTTACTATTAATTTAAAAATTTAACTTTCTTAATTTTAATTGCCTTATCTATATTACTTGCTATTTTCTTATCACCAATTTTACATTTTATATTTCTAAATAAAACTTACGTCTAAATCTACACTTATATATGAAATTAATCTTACTTCTAATCCTAAATGTATTTAATTTTAAACCTACATTAAGTGTGTATAATTTTAAGTTTACCTTAAAACTTAATTATTTCCTATTCCTTCTATCACTTATATTTAACTAATACCGACATCTATAATAAACATTTATCTTTTCATTATAACTGTTATTTATTTAATTACTTTACTTTTAACCCTTTTTCTAATTAAACTATAATATTTCTTAAATCAAAAGGCATGTCTGTGACTTGTTTTTCCTGCAAACACCTTTTGTGGAGATACTCTGTCTCAGTTTCTCACTTCCTCATCAATCACAACTGTCAATGTTGTTACTTATAAAGGGTATGAGGAAGTACTTGTTTTTCCTTTTTAACTAAAGGTTGCAAAATTTCATGGGAAAGGGGGTAGTAAAACATTCCCTTGTCCCTTCAGGGGGGAAATTTTTGCTGTTGAGCCCTTTTTACGTTTCTATACATAGATTTACTGCTAATTCCACATCCTTGCACATGCTAGCTAATTGTTTTATGTATCGAGGGAAGTGTTTTTCAAGCCGAAGCACGCCTTCCTTTGAGGCCAAAAGGGTCCTTCAATAGGATCCGTGGGGCTCTGCCTCCATCATGGCCGCTTCCCACTGGGGCCCTGCTCCCAGTCAGCGCTTTTCCCATTTTCGGGTAGCCTCCATTTTGCCTCTTTAGGGGTTGCAGCTTCCGGCACATATGAAACCAAAAAAAAAAAAGAGAGAGAGAGAGAGAGAGCCAAAATAACCAAAGCAATCACAAGCAAAAAAAAAAGTCAGAGACATCACATTACCTGACTTCAAGTTATACTTCAAAACTACAGTAACCAAAACAGCATGGTGCTGGCACAAGAACAGACACATGGACCAATGAAACAGAATAAAGAATCCAGAAGCTGGGCTCGGTGGCTCAGCCTGTAATCCCGCGCCTTTGGGAGGCTGAGGTGAGTGGATTGCCTGAGCCTGCGGGTTCGAGACCCGCCAGGGCAGCAAGACCTCATCTCTACAATAAATCAGAAAATCAGCTGGGTGTGGTGGTAGCGCATGCCTGTAATTCCGGCTACTCGGAAGGCTGAGGCGGAAGGATCGCCGGAGCCCAGCAGGTCAAGGCTGCGGTGGCCGGGAGCGGCCACTGCACTCCAGTCTGGGAGACAGAGTGAGACTCCAACTCAAAAAAAAAAAGAATCCAGAAATAAAGTCAAATACCTATAGCCAACTGATCTTCAACAAAGCATATAGACACATACAAAGAGGAAAGAATGCCCTATTCAACAAACAGTGCTGGGAAAACCATATAGCTACATGCAGAAAAATAAAACTTGAACCCTATCTATTACCATAAAAATTACATATACATATACATAAAAATTACATATAAAAATGAACTCCAGATGGATTAAAGACTTAAATGTCAGACTTGAAACCATAACAATCTTACAAGAAAACCTAGGAAAAGTTCTTCTAGACATTGGCCTAGACAAAGAATTTGTTGCTAAGACTCCCAAAGAAAAGGCAACAAAAACAAAAATAAAGAAGTGGAACTTAATTAAACTGATGTGCTTCTACACAGCAAAATAAATAATCAACAGATTAAATAAGCAACCTACAGAATGGGAGAAGATATTTGCAGACTACACATCTGACAAAGGACCAAAGGACTAATATGTGGAATCTACAAAGAACTCAAGTCAGCAGGAAAAAAACCAAATGACCCCATTAAAAAGTGGGCCAAGGAGATGAACAGATATCTTTCAAAATAAGATATGCAAATAATCAAAAAACATAAAAAAGTGCTCAACACAACTAATCATGAGGAAAATGCAAATTAAAACCACAATGAGAAACCACCTTACATCAGTCAGAATGGCTATTTTTTAAAAACATCAAAAAAAAAAATGTATGTTGGTGCAGATGCAGTGAAAAGAGAACTCTTATAACACTGTAGGTGGGAGTGTAAATTAGTACATCCTCTGCTGAAATTGGTAAGTAGATTTCTCAGAGAACTAGAAGTAGATCTATCATCTGTTCCAGCAATTCCACTACTTAGTACCTACCCAAAGGAACAGAGGTTGTTATACAAAAAAGACACCTGCACGTGTATGTTTATCACAGCACAATTCATGATTGCAAAGATGGGGAATCAACCTAAATGCCCATCAACTTATCAGCAGATAAAGAAAATGTGGCATATATATACCATGAAATACTATTCAGCTATGAAAAGGAATAAAATAATGTCTTTTGTGGAATCTTGGATGGAATTGGAGACCATCATCCTAAATGAAGTAACACGGAAAAAGAAAACCAAATGTCTGCATGTTCTTACTCATAAGTGGGAACTAAACTAAGAAACTGCAAAGGCATATAGAATGGTATGATGGACAGTATAGATTCAGAAGGGTGAGGATGGGAAGCGAAGGCAAGAATGAAAAATCACCTATCAGGTATAATATGCACAGAAGGGGGTGAAGGATATGCTTAAAGCCGACTTCTTTGCCATTATACAATGCATCCATGTAACCAAAAATCATTTGTACCCCTTAAACCCATTGAAATAATTTTTTAAAAGAATTAATAACCAATTTCAGTAAGGTTGAAGGATACAAAATTAACATACAAAAACTATTTGAATTGCTGTACACTAACAGCAAAATACCCCAAAAAGGAATTAAGAAAACAGTTCCATTTACAATAGCATCAAAAAGATTAAAACAGAAATAAATTTAAACAACCAGGTAAAAAATCTGTACACTGAATTTTAAACTACTGACAAGCAAAATAAAAAAGACACAAATAGATGGAAAGATAGCCTGTGTTCATGGACTGGAAGAATTAATAGTATCAAAAGGTCCATACTATACAAGTGATCTACATATTCAGTGCAACTCCTATTAAAATGCCAGTGGTCTTCTTCACAGAAATAGAAAGATAATCCTAAAATGTGTATGGAATCACAAAAGACCCCAAAATAGCTAAAGCAATCTGGAGCAAGGATAAAACTAGAGGCATCACACTGGCTGATTTTAAATTATATTACAAAGTTATAGTGATCAAAGTAATCAAGTACTGGTATAAAAACTGATACATAGACCAATGGAACAGAATAGAAAGCCCAGAAATAAATTCACACATATGTGGTCAACTAATCTTCAGCACAGGCACTAAGAATACACAACAAGAAAAGAATATTACCTTCAATACATGGAATTAAGAAAACTGAACACTTACATACAAAAAAAGGGAAATTGGACCCTCATCTTATACCATAAGCAAAAAACAACTCAAAATAGATTAAAGACTTAAATGTAAGACCTGAAACCATAAAACACCTAAATAAAAGGAAAAAAAAACAACAGAATAGTTTCATGAAATCAGTCTTGGCATTGATTCTTTGGATTTGACACCAAAAGCACAGGTAACAAAAACAAAAAATATAAAGTAAGATGACATCAAACTAGAAAGTTTCTGCTCAGCAAAGGTAACAGTCAACAAAACAAAATGACAACCTATGGAGAAAATATTTGCAAACCCTGTATCTGATAAAAGGTTGCCATCAAAAATACATAAGGAAATCACAAAATTAAATGGCAAATATATGTGTATATATAATCTGCTATAAAATGGACAAAGGACTTGAATGTATAGTTTTAAAAAGACATAAAAATTGCCAACAGGTATATGACAAAGGTATTCAATATCACTAATCAACAGAGAAATGTTCATCAAAACCACAATAAGATGTCACCTCAAACCTGTTAGGACGGATATCAAAAAATCAAAAGGTAACAAGTATATATGAAACATGAAGAAAGGAAATCTTTATATATTTTTGGTGAGAATGTAAATACATACAGTCCTTATGAAATATAATATGGAGTTTCCTCAAAAAATTAAAAATGTAATTACAATATAATCCACAAATCCTACTTCTGGGTACATATCTTAAGGAAATAAAATCAACTTCCTCAAAGAGATATGCTGTTCATTGCAGCATTATTTATAATGGCTAAGATATGGAAACCATCTAAGTGAATAAAGAAAATACGGTATGTGTATACATGCCAAAGTGGAATATTAGTTGGTCTTACAAAAAAAAAAAAGGAAATCCTGCAATTTGTGACAACATGGATGAAACTAGAGGACATTATGCTAAATTAAATTAGGCAGACAGACATGGAAAAACAAATACTGCATGATCATACTTATATGTGGAAACTAAAATAGCCAAAATCACAGAAATAGAGTAGAAGGGTGGTTACCAGGGGCTGGAGGTAATGAAGAGAGGTTGATCAAAGTGTATTCACTTTCAGTTATAATATAAACAAGTTCTATAGATCTAATGTACAATGCAATGTCTATAGTTTATTAATAATAATGTATTTTATACTTAAAATTTGCTGAGAAAGTAGATCTTAAATATTCTCACTATTCACATTTTTAAAATGGTACCTGTGTGACATGATGTTAATTTGTTTGATTGTGGCAATAATTTAACAATGTATATGTATATCAAAGCATCATTCTTTACACCTTAAATTATACACAATTTTTACTTCTCAAACCTCCATAAAGCTAGGAAAAAATTTTAATAATTTATTTATTGACAAATATTTCCTCCAGAAAACAAGAGTGTGTGTGTTTGTGTGTATGTTTTGTTAAACAGCATCTTTGGAAAAAAGTACAGAGTTTATCTTTACTGATAAAATTTGATTATTTGTATATTTAATCTTCTGTGCCAACACTCTCCTTCATTACTTGAGTGCATGAAACCAAATGATTTTAAAAAAAAAGAAGTTTATCAAGGATCTAGAAAGGCAGCTAGCTTTAAAGGACCAGTACTCAGAAATGAATTTGGAGCCTGCGAACCATTTTTTGTCCTGTTCTGCTACTTAACTATTAATTCTAGCAAAGCCTATCCTCTATGTCCATTCATTAACACACATGCAAAAATAGAACTGAAAACAGCAAGTAAGGTACCCAGCCTGAGCCAGCCTGCCTGAGCATTACAGATTAAAGAAACTGAGATTAGAGATGGGAACAAGATAGCGATGGCATAGGTGAACTAGTGAGATTCTCCACTTCCCCCACCCCCCAGCACACCACCAGCCACGCTGGTGCGAGGCCCGGGGATCTTCGGTCCCACGCAGGGCCAGATATTGCGACCTGCTGCTGCTGCTGTTTCACTGTGTGCGTGGAAGTATCGGGTCCCAGCCCCCTCCCAGGCTACATCGTCTCCAGCCCAGCACCCAGCACCAAGCCGCCAGTCACTCAGGGAGGCTCTGGGCACCCGCCCCTCAGAAACACCGGTCCCATTCCTGGCTGAAGTACCCTGTGGGGGGCCCAGGGTCACTCTCACTGCTCACCGCCTGCCCTTTGGAGCTTTGGAGCTCTGGAACTCCGGGCCCACCCTGGCTGAGGCACTCAGCGCAAGACCCCACACTGGGGGACCCAGACAAGAAGAGAAAAACAGGTCTACATAAACTGCCTCACCATTCTCTAGGCAGAGACTTCAATTGCCCTGCTCACCTATCAACAAACTTTACCTCAGTTCCTAAGGCAATGGCTCGAAACAGGAGACAAAGCCCCACCCCTACGCTGCAATGAAAAACAAAGGGGAGAGGCCAGAATCGGAGATTAGAGAAGTGACTTTAGTCTGATCGCTTATTTTGACTTCTGGTTTTATCATTGTAACTGCTGGTTTTGATCACATTTGTTGTTTACCTTCTGACTTACACTGTTTCTTTATTTTATTGGCCCGTCTCTGTGTAGCTACCAGTACTCATTAGGGAATCTTCCCTATGTGTCTTTCTTCACTTCTTCCCAGCCTTGTGTCTCTTTCTCACCTAATAGTTGGTATGTATATCTGTTTTCCCTCTTATTTTTCTCTCTTTCCAACCCCCTATTGACCCCCCCTTCCTCCATTATTTTCCTCTTTTATACCCCCCTTTTTAATCTAGGGACCAAGACTACATACTGCTGAATGGACAGATTGTAAGGCAGAGGGAAGTAGGTTCCAGTGTGCTCATACACCTGTTCATGGATGCTAGAATCAGCATTCTGAACCACAACTTCCCTCTCAATTAAACCTCAAAACTGCAAAAAGTATAGATTGCAGCCTATGCTCCAACCTGAAAAGTGAACAAACCCAGAAGACCCTCATAAGGAAGAACAGGATATTGAAGAAGAGAAATAAAAGTAACCCCACCTTCCCTCAAAAATGGAATTAAAGAAGGGGAGGGAAAGGGGGAGAGAGAGAGAAACCTACACAAATGAAGAAAAACCAAAATAAGAGTATGGGTCTCTCCCAGACCCCTGGGAAGGCAGACACTGAGAAAACTGACATCGGAATGCAAACAATGAAGAGCCCCCAGAATGAAGGGTCTCAAACTACAAACGTAGATATCATGACAATAATGGAGAGATTAAAAAGAATTGAGGAGACACAAGAAGAAACTAGGAAGGAGCTGATATCTGAGATAAGAGTAATAAAGAATACTGTGAATGAAATAAATAACAAAATGATAAGCATGGAAAGCAGAATTACCCAAGCAGAAGAAAGAATCTCAGAACTTGAGGACCAAAATATAGAAATAACCCAAACTCTTAAAAACACAGAAAATAAGCTCAAAAAGACAGAACAAAACCTTCAAGAGATGAGCAATTACCTCAAGAGGCCTAACCTAAGAGTAATTGGACTACCTG
>NW_007248618.1:652224-653493 GCF_000164805.1 Carlito syrichta
CGTGGGTTTGAAACCTGCCTGGGCAGCAAGACCTCATCTCTACAATAAATCAAAAAATCAGCCGGGCGTGGTAGCGCATGCCTGTAATTCCAGCTACTCAGAAGGCTGAGGCAGAAGGATCACTGGACCCCAGCAGGTGAGGCTGCGGTGGCCGGGAGTGACCACTGCACTCCAGTCTGTGCGACAGAGTGAGACTCCAACTCAAAAAAAAAAAAAGAATTCTCTAATAGGGATGAACTCTCACATTTCAATAATTAGCCTGAATGTGAATGGACTAAATGCAGCACTGAAAAGACATAGAATGGCAAAATAGATACAATATCACCAGGCAACAATATACTGCCTTCAAGAGACCCATCTCACTAGAAAGGACATACACAGACTCAAAGTAAGAGGATGGGAAACAAATTTTCAGGCTAATGGAACACAAAAGAAAGAAGGAGTCGCGATCCTAATTTCAGACAAAATACCATTTAAGCTATCAAAAATTTAAAAAGATACAGAGGGCCACTACATAATGATAAAAGGTTCACTCCATCAACAAGAAATATCTATCCTAAACATATATGCACCCAACAGAGGTGCGCCAACTTACATAAAGCAATTTCTAGGAAAACTAAAGAAAGATATTGACTCTAGCACCATCATAACTGGGGACTTTAATACCACACTCACAACCCTAGACAGATCATCAGGACAAAAAATCAGCAAGGAGATCCAGAACCTCAATGAGACTCTGGTCCAGATGGACTTAATTGATACCTACAGAACACTCCATCCAAAGACCACAGAATACACATTCTACTCATCAATGCATGGAACATATTCTAAGATTGACCACATAATTGGACATAAATCAAGCATAAGCAAATTTAATAGGTCTGAAATTCTACCATGCACCTTCTCAGACCACAGTGGAATAAAAATAAACATTGACACCAACAAGGTCCCCCCAAAACCCACAAAGACATGGACATTAAACAGCATGATGCTAAACAACTCCTGGGTCAATGATGAAATCAAAACAGAGATCAAAAGATACCTGGAAACAAATGAAAATGAAGAAACATCTTACCAAAATCTCTGGGACACCTTGAAAGCTATAGTAAGAGGGGAATTTATATCCCTACAAACACACATGAAGAAAATGGAAAGAACACAAATTAACAGCCTAGCAAGCCACCTAAGGAAGCTGGAAAAACAAGACCACAAAAACCCTAATTTCAGCAGAAGAATCCAGATCACCAAAATAAAAGCCCAAATCCAGGA